>NW_021620769.1:257611-294872 GCF_004785775.1 Grammomys surdaster | reverse complement strand
GTTTTTTTTTTTTTTTTTTTGTAGCTGCTTGTATTCTAGTGCTAATTATGTTCCCCCCAAAACTATTTGTACAAGAATCTCTGCACGTAGCTTCTGGGTACCCTGTTGAGGCATCAGAGGCAAAGAAGGTACATGAATTTTCAACAATATAATAGAATATCTCTAACTTCAGCCCTGTTTCTATACCTGACAGATGTCTCAACAACAACAAAAACGGTTAGAATTTTCTGAGTAAAATCAATCACTTTTCTGTTTCAAATTACCAAATCCAGAATGATTTTGTTTGAGTTTTATTTTAGAAAACTGGAGTGAGCATTTCCTTTAACAGGTTCCAGAATGGAACATGTTCCTATGTCAAATCCTTTTTTTGCTTATCGAGCATTTAATCAGGGGAAATAAAGGATCAGCTTTTAAGTCCTTGGGCCAGCATACCTCAGTGACAGTAGAAATTCCAAATGGTGGGAAAACCATCTTCCAGTTCATCTGCAACTAAGCTCTCAAAAGACAGCAGAATTAGTTAGTGCTGATACCAGAGCTGGGGAGCTGGAGAGGGAGGGAAGGAAAGAGAGGAAGGGAGAAGGGAAGAAGAGAGGGAGGGAGGGAGGAAGGGAGGGATGGAAAGAGAAAGGGAGGGAGGGAGGAAGGGAAGGAGGGAGGGAGGGAGAGAGGAAGGGAGGGAAGGAGAGAGGGAGGGAGGAAGAATGGGGGTACAATGGATAATGTCATCTAACACTTACTACAATAGAAAATTCTGGTTATAAAATGTCATGGCTCAGAATCCCCAAAGTTAAATTCCTTTGACACTTTCTCCTGTAGCCTTATGAAACGTGATGTATTATTATTCGAGAGAATTTTCTGTCATTAATCCTATTCTGACCATACAATACGGTTCAGGGCTGGGTAAGGTCCATTTAGGAAAATAAGGATAGTTTAAATGAATCATGCTATTATAGTGAGTTTCTTTAAAAACTTATGTATCACCTTTCCTATTATATGTTTCAGCCACAGGAATTGCATAATACTGAAGTTTCACACACTGGGAGACTTCAATACTTTTAAAAGCATTCAGCTTTTTAAAAAAATGTCATTCTCCTTTAACAGTAGAATGAAATACAGAAAACCCCTCAAAACTCAGGTCTAAGTCATCATCTGCTTGTCTGGGCTTGTGTCAACTTTGAGGACTCTCATTTGTAGGGTCTGCCGTGAGAACTGCTGTCTCCACTGACTGTCCCCCCCCCCCCCGCTAGTGTGCCTAGTGCTATAGCGAACTCCTCTGGCAATACTGTTGGGTAGACATTCTCATGGCCACTTTACAGACCAGAAGAAACAGAGCTTTGCATAGTTGGAGTCAGTTGCCTAGCCATTTGCCCATCCAAATCCATGTGTGCTACCTTGCCAGTTCCAGTCATTTTAGATAGATCCATTAGAAAAACTTGCCTTTTCTCCCCATTTGTCTTGATTTGCTTAAACACAAAGAACCAAACAGTACTGCCAAGAAACAGCATCTATTCATTTATTGGCAGCTATGGGGGCGGGTGTATTGCTTCCCGCTCTTCGCTCTTCAGTTTCTCTAAAGACAGCCAGAGGGTTCTGGCACCCACTGTTCTTCCCAAGTCCCCGGGATGCTCCTGTAGCAAGGACTGAAATGAGCAGTTCCATGGTGACCCGGAAACAAATGACCTGGAATGCCCCGAGCTGGTTCTGATTGGTAAATGAGGATACCAACAGCTAAGAATTGGGGAGGACAGAGGTGAGATTTTAGGATTTCTTGGGCTTAGGACAGGAAGAAGGGGAGGAGGAGATCCCCTATGCTTTAGGAGAGTGTGGAGAGAGGAGAGACACAGAGGCCGCCATGGGGTGAAGAAGCAAGGAGAGCACCTGGGCTCTGGGCCAAGAAAGCACGGCCCAGAGGGCTGCACAAATGGGTCCGGAGCGGCCAAGATGGCGCATGGTAACTTGGAGTAAATAATAACTTGGGGTTAACAGCATGGAGGTTAGGCAGTCTCCCAGCTATTGTGCTCTTTAAGGCATATTAAACATAAAGGGTGTGTGTGTGTGTGTGTGTGTGTGTGTGTGTGTGTGTGTGTTTCACTCGGGAACATAAGCCATTGAGGTAGGTATGAACCCGCCTCTGGAATTTATTGATGAATGAATTATTATAACATTTGTTTTTCTGGGTTTCTTGTTTTGTTTTTGTTTGTCCCCTAAGTCCATCTACAAATAAAAGGATTGCTTTATCTCTAGCTTACAAACCACAATAAGAATCATTATTAATAAGACATTTCTCTTATTAGCTATTTTGTGGACCCAAAACTTGAAATCAAAAATTCTGTCAATCTTCCTTCTCTCCTAATTTTTTAATTTACAGACTTTAAAAAGCTGCTCTCCAAAGCTACTATAGCCTCCCAATTTATAAGCATTCTTTGATCCCTATTTCCCCTTTTCTCCTGAGTCACACGCCTGGGCCTCCCACCTTTCGGGGCCCTGGAACGGCAAGTTAAAAATTAACAACATCTCCTCTTCACTCTTGACCCAACCTAGAAGTGATATTCACAAAACCACCTACAATTGAAGGATATTAATTTCTTCCACGTTAAGCAGGAGTTGCAAATTTAAATGTCAAGTAGGAAGGTCCTGCAAGTGAGGAGAGGTTGAAACCTGACGAATTGAGCTCAGCTTCACACTCTGGGCTGCTTCGCCCAGACCCAGCGCATCCGGGTCAACCGACATTTTGAAGGGAAACTCTTTTCAAATCTCTACTTTCATATGAGAAAATCATCTACGTTTAAAGATTGTAAAGTAATTAACTTCAGGCCAAATGTACTCATTTGAGTCTCAAGGTCTCTGTGCTAAAATGTTCTTCCTATGATGTTTTAAAACTTCTTTTTAAATATAAAGAAAGAAAGACTGGGGTGACACTGGGGTGACATAGTGCTTAAGAGAGGTTGTTGCTTCTGCAGAGGACTTGGGTTTGGTTCTCGTCTCTCACGTGGAGGCTCACAGGCATCAATAACTCTAGTTCCAGGGCATCCAACACTCTTCTGGGCTCTGCAAGCACCAGGCATGCACATGGTGTGTGTGTGTGTGTGTGTGTGTGTGTGTGTGTGTGTGTCTGTGTCTGTGTGTCTGTGTGTCTGTGTGTGTCTGTGTGTGCACACAGGCAAGACATCCATACACACATGAAAATACATTAAATAAATCTTTAAAAAAAGTATACAGGAAGCTGATGCAGCAGTTTTCCAAGGACGACTGATACCTCCTAATTGGGAGGTGATGACATGTCTAAGCATGACATTCCACAACAAGGAGTAGATTATACAACAGGGAAACAGAAGGAAGGACGGACATTGTCATTTCACTGTCCTAAACTTCTCCCATCCCTTTGTTTCTCTTCGCTCACTGCAGCCAGGCTACATATTCATCGAGACTGTAGATCTTTAGAACCTCATACTTGATGTCTTCCCCTTCCAGAGCACCCTGCCTTCTTTTTCCAATTCCCCTATTGCCTAGAAAACTTTTCTTCTTTGTTCAGCTTGAGCCTAGTCTGAGCATCACTCTCAAACTCTGCTGAGCTCTGTCAGTCTCTAGCTATGTGACAACATGGAACAATAAAACCTCTCGCAACTGAAAAACACACCAGGACTGGAGAGATGGCAGCCAAATGGATGTGTTGCTCTTTCAGGGGACCCACGTTCAGTTCCCAGCACCCACGGCTCAGTGACTCTCACTCACCTGTAACCCCAGCTCCAGGGAGTCTGATGCCCTCACAGACACCTGTACCCACATACACACATGCATAGAGAGAAACAAACACATATTCATAATTTAAACATAAAAATAAATCCTTAAAGTGAAATAATCATCTTATCCTTAGAGTTGCAATATAATAATGGAATGGATGAGTGCCTATAAGTTGCCAGATACTATGGTAGTCGATAGGGACACAAGCAAAAAACATATAGTTCAATGACTGTAAATGTTTAATAAAGACTTGATTCAAGTTAGCATCACTAGAGGGCACGTGACCACCAGTTGGAAGACTATGGCACTTTCTGTTCTAATTGTTACCAGTTTTCAAAAATAGTAATTCTCTTCTCTTTATATTCATTTATTTTTATTTTATTTTTTATATATTGGTCTTCTACCTGTATTTTTTCCCTGTGTGTATGTCTGTGAATTGGTGTGGGTACCTGGTGTCCAGGGAAGCTGGAGGAGGATTTCAGATCTCTAGAACCACAGTTACTGATGGCTGTGAAGCATCACATGGGGCTTGAACACAAGTCCTCTGGAAGAACAGCCACCTCTCCAGCCCCGACAATCAGTGATTTCCTGAGATGATGAACTAGGCACTCTCATAATCTAATTCAGTAATCTTTTCAACATAAGTAAACTTTATCAAGTATAATTATAAAACCCTTCTAAAATAATTTTGTATGTACATATTAAAACAGCATTTCACTAAAAACATAAATACAGAGAATTATTATGCATAGACAGTTAAAAGTTCCATATATGTGCAGATAGCATGGTTGAAATGGGACAAAATAAAAATAATCGAGCAGATGGAATTCATGGGATTCTTTTTTAAATTAGAATATCTTGTACATTCTGAGCATCCCATAAGAGACATCTATAGAATTTATAATCAGTGAAAATCTCTATGAGAACCATAATGTCAGCTCTTCCAACCAGAGTGATGGGAACAAGATGACAGATTGTTGGATTTTAAAGCTTCCTTCCTTCACAAAAAATAATAAATAAGAAACTCCATGCTGGCGAGGACTGCTGTGGGAGCACTCCAGAGTGTAATAACAAAATGGAGAAAAGGACAACTCCATGCTGGTGAGGACCGCTGTGGGAGCACTCCAGAGTATGATAGCAAAGTTGGGGGAAGAGGCCATACAGCAGACAGGTAAAGATGGCTGCACAGAAAACTGTAATAAATGGTGTGTTTGTGCCAAACCATTCTGCAGTTGAACAGCTGGCATCTGAAGAAGTCCCTTTAGCATGATCTCACTCTGAATGGAAGGAAGAACAGTAATGACAACAGCCCTTGTCACTACCATAAATACTATAGCTTCAAAGTCCCTTAGAACTCAGTTGACAGGAGTTCATGCCGCTGTACTCCCCCAACCAAGGAGAAGCTATAGTACCTCTGAAGAAGATCCACTATGACACTTGTTCATACCCCAGAAGAATCGTCGCTTTCTCTTTTTTTCCCACTGATTATAAATTCTACAGATGCCTCTTATGGGACGCTCGGTGGAAATACACCACTGCTGCACCTCCAGCTGAGAGGGAACACTGCTGTCCTCTTCTCTGAAAAACGATGCTCACACTTCCTGCTCCACATGAGGTGGAACCTACTTTTCAATACTTTTCTTTCAATCTCTTTTTCATACATGCATGTGTGCTACTTAGTGAGTGCTTATGCCTTGCACACCAGGACCACTATTGCAGCAAGTATAACCATGTTCCTTCCCCGGACACTTCGCTCTTGCCATGCAAGTTCCAGGCCTTGGACCCCATCGCCTCTATTTACATCCGTGTGCTGAAGTGAGGGTCAGGAAGAACTCATTATGCTACAAATTGCCTATGTGGGAAAAGGCATACAGGATACCAGACTGTTTCACCACTTAAGTCCCCTGCATCCCACTGCAGTGACAGACATCAGAGGCCTTCGCTTCCTTGACAGCATTGACCTCAACTGATGATGTTTGATGGACACTTTGCTACTTTTCCTTCTTCCAAGACTGACGTCATCACTGTACACATCCCTTATGAGATAGACTCACTCTACCCCACAGGTCTGATACCTTTTAATTATCTGTACACAAAAACCTATCCCTAGAAAGCAGCTGTAAAGTCTGAAAAAGAGTAATTATCTATTGTGCATGTTGCCATCACTGCAGGTTTGTAAGAAAACTGACAGGATAAGAAAACACCAAAGGGGTGCAATAAGTCCACAGTAACTGATCTGAACCAAATCATTCAAAATGAGTATTGTAAGAGAACCCAGTAAACTATATAACAATACAATGGATGGTCACCGTGTGCAGAGACTATTGTGACAACCCACAGAATTCTCTCAAGCCACAGGCATGACAACAAACAAGGAAAACAAATATGGGGATGAGTGGTAATGGGAGAGGGTGGTACCCTGAGCTTCACCTGAGATCCAGTCATCACTACTCCTGCCCTCTCTCCATCTATAATGGTCTTTGTGGATGCTAGAGTATAAAGGAGGTGGGAGGTTAGCTGTGGGCTGTGACTTTAGTCAGCAATGCTGATTTCACTATTTGTCACCATGCTGAGTGACAAACTTTTCAATGATGTGGCTTCTTTTGAGTCATCTACACGCCTATACATAACACTTCATCTATGTTGCCATTAGTAAGCCAGTAGACTTCAGCAAACTGGACTTAGATGGGATTGTTTCTTTGTTCTGTCAATATTCTATCTTAGGTGAATATTTTTTTATGTCTCCCCAAAAAGGAAACTAATTTGACATTGAACAATATAATGAGACTGTTATTTAGAAAGATGGACTGAAGGAAAAGGGAACAGAGACAGAGAAAGAGGAAGGAAAGAAGTAGAGAGAGAGGAAGCCAAGATGGAAAGATTGGAAGAGAGAGATGCCACTCAAAATGGTCCAATGATAGAAGAAAAGCATAAAATATGAATAGCAATAAAGCCTTCAGGACCCATGGAACTGCATCAAGAGAACTGATACACCGAAAGATTGAAAGATGGAAAAATGGCGGAGAGAGAATCTCATAGGTTGCTTAAAGAAGTAATGGTTGAAAATCCTCCAAACTCTAAGAGGAGAATATATATGCAGATTCATGAAGCTCAAAGATCCTTAAAGAAGTTGAACTCAAAAAGGATTTTAACAGCACACAATACAACCAAACTGTCAAAAAGGGTTGTACCAGTACGTGGTACAACCAAATTGGCAAAAATCAGAGACTATTTTGAAACCAACAATAGAAGAATAACTTTCATATGCAAGAGAAAAACAGTGATGCTACTCACAGATTTATTAGCTCAAAAGATTGAGACAACACAGTCAGATTATTTTGTCAGAGAACTAAAAGAAAACAGCACAAAGAATTTTGTATTTAGCATCCTCATCTCTTAAGTAGTGTGGAGATATGGAGGTTCCCCCCCCAGACAAGCAAAAACTGAAGAAATTTGTTGGAGCTAAACAAGATTTTCTTCTAAGCAAAATGCATTTTCCTCAGTAGAAATGTGTTGCAAAAGTATACAAAAATATTAATCAACATATAAAGGTAGTAATAGAGCTATACAAAGTAGTGTTGGATTGTAAGGTAGCATATACATTATTAAGGCCCCTAATATAAAATGCATAAATAAGCTGGTATGGTGGCACACACCATTAATCCAATCACTTGGTAGACAGAGATAGGAGGATATTTATGAATTCAAATCCAGCTTGATCTACATAGCAAACTCCAGGACAGCCAGAACTATATAGAAAGACCCTGTCTCAAAAAGCAAACGAACAAACAAATATCGATCCAATGTGCTAATTCATATACAACAAACAAATAATTAAACTCGACAAATAAGCAAACTCTGGCAGTGTAATAGTAAAACTCTAGCATGCTTTCTTCTATTGATGTTTACTGTTATTGTAAAAAGAAACCAAACTGAAATCGTTTGAATAAAGCTTCCATTTTGAATAGTGCTCAAATAAAGTGTAAGTTCTCAAGACCTCACTGCATAACTGACATTGTACTTGGCAAAGAGAGACATCTACATGGGTAACTGACATCCTGGTTGGTAGGTTGAGGTATGAATGCTAGATAAATTGTCTTGCCGCAGCTGAGTAATCCAACCAATGGGAACAGGATAAGTGTATCACAAACATATGTTCGTAAGTAGTCCCTATCCCTAAATCATGATTTGTGAGAGAACTTAGCACAGTGATTGTGGGTTTGAAGCTTAAAACCTCTGTGAAATTCTGGATCAGGTCTGTTCTGTGGCCCTATTCGATCAGTAGTGGTCTGAGTATAGTAAGTTTTTGTCATCTGCTTAAATATTTAATAAGATGAATGTTTGAAGACACAGTCAGCTCCTGGGTCTGTGTCGTTGCCCCTGACTAATCACTTTTTGCTACCTAATTCAACAAAGTTCTTGCTTTGTTTGACTCTTATGATTGTTTGGGTCCTTTTGGATTTTCAGACCCCAACGTTATCAACTTATAATGAAGGTTATAACCAAAATATATTTTATACAAATCTCAACTAATCAGAAAGAAAAAATATATTAAAAAATTATAGAGATTTTAAATACATTATAAAAATTTAGTAATAATGAAAGAAAATCAGAAAAATAAGTGTAAGACAAATAGAAAATCGCTCACACAGTGGAGCTGTAATTACTGTTCACTTATTAAAAATTACCTGAAATATAAATGGATATGGATCAGAAAAGGCTCAGAGAGATTTAAAAATGAAAAACCCATCAATATGCTGTGTACAAGAAACTCACTTCAGAAGTATAAACATAAGAACGAGAAGTCAGAACAAATTTCTGCAAATGGAACTAAAGGCCATTATACCTGTTCAAACCTAATCTAAATCTAAAATTGTATCTAGACACATAGATCACTCTAGAATGACAAAGATCCAGCCTAGTAGAAACACATAACAAATCAATTTTATATATATTCATATTTGAGCCAAGTTATTTAACTATATAAGGCAAGTATTTCCAGAACTCAAGGCAAAATTAGGTAGTAATATGATACTGAGAGTTCAATATTATGCTTATAATGTCACATATATAGCAAAATTGCCAATAGGACAAAATAGCAGCTACAGACTGGAAAAAAATCTTCACTGAGCTTACATCTGACAGAGGACTAATATCTAAATTATATAAAAATTTAAGAAGTTAGACACCAACAAACCAAATAACCCAATTAAAATAAACAGTGTACAGAGCTAAACAGGAAATTTTCAACAGAGTACTCTCTAATGGCCAACGTGCACTTAAATAGATGTTCAATGGCCTTACTCATCAGGGAAATGCAAATCAAAATGACACTGAGATTCCATCTTTCACCCCTCAGAACAGCTAAGATCAAAACCTAAAGTGAGCAAGCATGTGGAGCGAGGGGACCATACCTCCACTGCTGGCAGGAGTGCGATCTGGTACAACCACTTTGGAAATCAATTTGGCAGTTTCTCAGAAAGTTTCCCAGCTATACCACTCCTAAGCATATACTCAAAAGACGCCCCACTATGCCACAAGGACACTTCCTCAACTATGTTAATAGCAGATTTATTCATAATAGCCAGAAATTAGGAACAACCTAGATATCCCTCAACTGAAGAATGGATAAAGAAAGTATAGTATGTCTATACAATGAAATAATATTCAGCTGTTAAAAACAAAGACATGATAACATTTGCAGGCAAATGGATGGAACCAGAAAAAATTACCCTACGTGAGGGAACCCAGACCCAGAAAGGCAGGCATAGTATGTACTCCCTTATGAGTATTAGCTGTAAAGTACAGGACAACCATACTACAACCCACAGACCCAAAGAAACTAAATAATAAGGAGGATCTAGGGGAAGAAGCATGAATCTCACTCAGAAGGGGAAACAAAATGGACATATGAGGTGCTGGAAGGAGGGTGGGAGAGGGGCTGAGGAGGGGAACAAGGATGAGGATCAGGTGTTGTCGGGAGGAGTGGGGCAAGAGAGGGCAAGAAGAGAGACTGGAAATTGATTGACGGTCATCTCTAGGACTATCTGGAGACCTGGGAAGGGAGGCTCTGGGAGTCTATGGGAGTGACACTAGCTGAGACTCCTAGGACTGGGGGATATGAAGATTGAAGTAACCACCTCTTGTACCTAGGTGGGACTTCCATTAGAGGGAGAGGGAAACCAAACGGCCCACAAAGCCTTCAATGCAAAATTTGCTCTACCTAAAAGATGTACAGGGATAAAGATGGAGCAGAGATTGAGGGAATGGCCAACCAATGACTGCCCGATCTTAGAACCTACCTACCATGGGAGAGATCCATCCCCTGACACTATTAATGATGCTCTGATATGCTTGCAGACAGAACCCTAGCATAACTGTCTTCTGAGAGGCTTCACCCAGCAGTTGATGGAAAGAGATGAAAAGACCCACAGCCAAACATTATGGGGAGCTCAGGGAGTCCTTGGAAGAGTGGGGGATAGAAGTGAGTAAGTTGGAGGGGTCAAAGACACCACAAGGAGAACCATAGAGTCAATTAACCTGGGGCCATGGGGATTCACAGAGACTGAACCATCAACCAACGAGCATGCAGGAGCTGGACCTAGGCCCCCTACACATTTGTAACAGATGTGCAGCTTGATCTTCATGTGGATCCCCTAACAATTGAATCAGGAACTCTCTCTAACTCTGTTACCTGCTATTGGATCCCTTTCCCCTACCTGGACTGCCTGGTTGGGCTTCCTGCTTGGCCCTCCTGCAACTTGATGTCCCAGGATGGGTGGGTACCTATCTTATTTAGGGTTTCACTGCTATGGACAGACACCATGACCAAGGCAACTCTTATAAGGGCAACATTTAATTGAGGCTGGCTTACAGGTTCAGAGGTTCAGTCAATTATCATCAAGGTGGGAGCTTGAGAGCATCCAAGAGGCATGGTGCAGGAGAAGCTGAGAGTTCTACATCTGAAGGCTGTTAGGAGAAGACTGGCCCCCATGTAGTTGGGAGAAGGGTCTCGTTGCCCAAGCTCACGGTGACATACTTCCTCCAACAAGGCCACACCTATTCCAACAAAGCCACACCTCCTAATAGTGCCACTCCCTAGGCCAAGCATATTCAAACCACCATAGTACAGAAGTGGGTATTCGTCTTCTCTGAGGGAAAAGGAAGGGGATAATAGGAGGAGAGATTTGTGAGGATGGAACTGGGAAGAGATAAGGGAGGAGGGCTGCTACCAGGATGTAAAGTGAATAAATAAAAAAAAAATAATGAAAAAATAGAATAACATTTGAAATAAAAATTAATAGAAGTTCAATATTGTACTCATAATGACACATATATAGCAAAATTGGTAGAGAAACGGGCTAACTTGAAGAACAGCACAAAGTAGATATGACTCATGTATAAAGGTCTCTCTACTCAATAATGAAGAAAATATATTCTTCTGAAAGCACACGTGAAATGTATTCTAATGCAAATCCCACCAAGTGCCCAAGCAAATCATTACAAATTTAAGATTACTGAGTTGGATGTGTAATCCAGTGGCAGAATCTAAACCCAGTATTGGTAGGGCCCTGAATTTAAGCTTGAGTACTTCAAAGAGAAGATGAGGAGGAAAGGAGGAAGGAGGGGAAGAGAGGGAGAGGAGGAGATAGTAAGGAGAAAGAGAGAAGAAAAGGAGAAAGGGAAGAGAAAGGCGAAGAGGAGGGGAGGAAAAAGGGGGAGGGGAGGGAAGGAGATGGGAGGAGAGAGGAGAAAGTGAGGAGAGTGGAGAAAGTGAGAGGAAGAGAGGGTAGGAGAGGGAAGGAGAGGGGAGGAGAGGGGAAAAGAGGGGAGGAGAGGGAAGGAGAGGGGAGGAGAGGGGAGGAGAGGGGTGGAGAGGGGTGGAGAGGGGTGGAGAGGGGTGCAGAGGGGAGGAGAGGGGAGGAGAGGGGGGAGAGGGGAGGGGAGGGGAGGAGAGGGGAGGAGAGGGGAGGAGAGGGGAGAAGAGTCACTGCTTCCAAAGGTCTTTTCCCAAACAAATGGAATGAAATATAGAAGTTAAAAATCAGTAACAATAAGAAAATGGGGAAATTCTCACATATAAGGAAACTAAACATTATATCAAAAAGGAAGAAACCAACAGGAAATTTTAAAAATATCTTGAGACAAATACAGTAACACAGCACAGGAGAACCTATGAGATATAGTATAGTCAGTGCCAAGAGGACCAGTACAGTGGCAAATGCCAGGTAAAAAGAAAGATGATCTCAAACACACAGCCTACCTTTACATACCAGGAAACAGGGAAAGAACATGCTAGCAGCAACAGAATCAGATGTAAGGAGACAAGGAAATTAGAGGTCATGACAGGACCTAAGGTTTGATATTCAATGTATATTTGAACGTCCGCTTATAATTAAAAACTCAAAAACAGGCTCTTACCTCAACACAGCAATGATGATGAGGCAGAGCCCAGCAGCGCATTAGATTTAACAAGAGAAATAAAACACTAAGCAAAGGTAACCCTTGCCATGTCTAGAAACACAGTATGTCCTATCTAGAGAAATTAAATGAGAAGAAATAAAGAAATAAAAAAAAATCCACACTGAAAAAACTAACTTGTTTACTAACATTATCACCTATAATCAAATGGAAAAAACTAAGATTCAACAAAATTATCAGACTGATAAATTTAGTAAAATTCAGATACAAAATCAGTGTGCACATACTAATTGGATTTCTATTTATACCTCTCTAAAAAAAGGAATTTAAGAAATAACTCATGTAGAACCACAGAAAGTCCACAACAAACCAAAGTAATCATGAGCAAAAGAACAATTTGGGTTTTCCAGCTCCATTACACTGCTACAGTGCTGGTCCAGCACTGAGGCAGACACAGAGGCCATCAGAACAGCGCTCCCTGAGACAAGTCAGTGTGCTGTGATGATCCTCGTCAAGTGCTTTAGACACACAATGGAGAAAAGACGGTCTCTTCAGTAAACGCTGTTGCGCAAACTGGATACCCACACGTTGAAGGATGAACTAGAGCTTTGTCTTGCACCATGTACTGTGCAAAGTGGATCAACGATTCTATATAAGACCTGAAACTGCAAAACTACTAAATGGAAAAATGAGATTAAATCTCCCTGATTGGTTTGAACAGTCATTTCTTTTTTTTTCTTTTATCAAAACTATATTCTTTTCTCCTACTATCTGTCCCAATTACAGTTTTCATTCCTTTACTCCTCCCAGTTCCTCCCCACTTCCCCTCCTGTACCCAACCTTATCTGGTCCCAGTCCTCCAAGAAAATCCATTCTATTGTCCCTTCCCAGGGAGATTCATGTGCCATTGACCCCTTCCCCAGGCCCATGCTGTCTGGTTTTTTTTATTTGATATTTTATTTATTTACACTTCAGTTGCCATCCGCCTTCCCCATTGCTCCACCCATCAATCCCCTATCCCATCCCTCCTCCTCCTTTTTGGCCTTTATATTGTTTAAATTGCATGCAAGTATTAAGGTCAGTTCTAGGTTGAGGAACTAGCAATACAATAGATGTAAATTGTCCAGGAACAAGGAAGACAATAAACCCAGATAATCAAAGAACATGCACGACAATAAAGAGAGACCTGTGATCATTCCTGTGATCACTATTTCTAAGGGCTTATCAGGATGATCAAAGCATCTGAGCCTACTTCCCTGTCCTAGCCCAAAGTCATTTTCATGCCTGAAGCCTACTTCTTTGTTCTAGCTTAAGATTTAGATTTCTGCCTGAAACGACTTCTTTGCTCCAGCTCAATGTTAGATTCCTGCCTGCAGTCCATTTCCTTGTCCTTGGCCTATGTCAGATTCCTTCCAAGCAGCCCATTTCCTTGTCTTTGGTCAATGACAGATTCCTGCCAGGCAGCCCCCAAAGCTCTCTACATCTCCCCCTTTTTATTGCATAAACCAGACTGACCCTGTCTTAGGTTGTTCTGACAAGAAAGCCTTCCTTATCTGTCATGGAATATGCATTATCATAAGCAATGCACTTATGTCTTAGGTTGGTAAGGCTCTGTGCAGAATCTTACCCATCCTTGGCTTGCCAGCCTGTTAATTTAATAACTCTGTCTGGAGGTCCACTATCAGTTTCAAGTCATGTACTTTGGCTGCCAGCTTGTTGATGTAGTTAAAGACAAGCTTTAACACAATGGGCAGGAATAAAAGTATTCCCAGGACAAGAAGGGCTAACCTGATCAAGCTATATATGCCTTTCCTGAGGTTTGTCCAAAATGGAAATACTGACCTCAGGCCATGGACAATTTTATCGGCATTATCTGCAGCATCAAAGCTCAACAGAGCAGCATTCTTTAAATTCATAATCTCACTATGCAAAATTAACATACCCAGAGAGGTATTAGAATATGCCAAATACCCTATAGGTGTCTTTAAACTTTTTTCTAATTATAATGACAATCACTGTAAATTTTAGAAGTAACCCTACTCCAATGATATTTGTCATGACACTTGGGATGCTCCTAACTCTTGAACCCTGAACCTCCTTCAGATAATTTGAGTAGGTTATAGAGCATCATCCATTGTTCCCGATACCAATATATCCTTTTGTATACTCAATACATTAGTAATATTTTTTTGCTAGATGGTTAACAAAAATAGTTGTCTTAACTTCTGTCAATGCTATTGCAGAAGCAGTGGTGCTAGCAATTAATGAAATTAAAGCTGTTATACCAGTAATAAGCCCGCTATTCTCTTGCTCTTGCTTAAAGCCTAAATCACTTCTTCCAGCACTTTCAAGCTTTTTTCAGTGAATCAATGTCTTCTAATACTCAGGGCAGTAAGACAAAAGCTGGTTGATAGACCCCCATAACAAACATGCCAGGTTTCAACACACTAACACAATTAGAAATTATACAGTCAATGCAACTTACAATAAATACTGTAGAAGAGACAAAGGCAATTATAGCTTGACAATTAAAAGAGCCTTAAGACATGCACTAACCCTTGTTTGAAATCCAGATCCTGTCCCAACTTTATCTCTTGCTATCGTAACATCATAGTGAACTACAGCTAACTTCCAAATATGTCTCTGAAAATGTTCAGATCCAGCCTTCCAAATGTAGACTGTTATTTCCAATATTGGATTGATTTCTAGACCAGTACATGATTGAGTCCTAATAGCTGGTCACCTTTAAGAAAAATACAAGAGACATTATAATTTCTCTTTTTGATTCTTTATCCCACAAGGTCTAAACACTTGAGGCAAGGCAGCTTGTTCCATCTGGGATATAGGCAAGCAAAGGTAGGTCAGGAACATATGTCCAATACAGCTTCCCAGTCACCCTTGTCAGGGCACTCAGCAAGCTCACAGGTCGGCATCATTCTTTGACTCAGCAACAGAGCGTCTTACCAATCTTTTTAAAGTTCCATGGGCCTCTTCGACAATACCTTGTCCTTGAGGATTATATGGAATCCCTGTAATAAATTGTTGACAAAAAGTCTTGACTGCTCGACTACAATTGCCAGCTCCATTATGATTTTTTTAATATTTTATTTATTTACCTTTCAATGTTATCTTCCCCAAACCCCTTATCCCATCCCCACCTCCTACTTCTATGAGAGGGTTCCCACACCCACCCACCCATTCCCACCTCCCTGCTCTAGAATTCCCTAACACTAGGGCATCCAAACTTTCAGGGACCAAGGCCCTCCTATTCCACTGATGCCTAACAAGGCCATTCTCAACTACCTATACAGGTGGAGCCATGGGTCACTCCCTTTGTGTTTCAAGGCTGGAGGTTTAGACCCTGGGAGCTCTGGTTGAGTATTTTGATACTCTTTCTAAGAAGGACCAAAGTACCCATACTTTGGTCTTCCTGCTTCATCTTGAGCTTCATGTGGTCTATGCGTTGTATCTTAGGTATTGTGAGCTTTTGGGCTAATATCCACTTATCAGTGATTGCATATCATATGTGTTCTTTTGTGACTGGGTTACCTCACTCAGGATATTTTCCAGTTCCATCTATTTGCCTAAGAATTTCATGAACTCATTTTTTTAAATTAAATGAGTAAATGTGTAAATGTACCATAGTTTCTGTATCCATTCTTCTGTTGAAGGACATCTGGGTTCTTTCCAGTTTCTGGCTATTATAAATAAGGCTGCTATGAACATAGTGGAGCATATGTCCTTGTTATATGTTGGAGCATCTTTTGGGTATATACCCAGGAATAGTATACCTGTGTCCTCAGGTAATGCTATGTCCAATTTTCTGAGGAACCGCCAGAATGCTTTCCATAGTGGTTGTACCAGCTTGCAATCCCACCAACAATGGAAGAGTGTTCCTCTTTCTCCACATCCTCGCCAGCATCTGCTATCACCTGAGTTTTTGATCTTAGCCAATCTGACTGGTGTGAGGTGGAATCTCAAGTTTGTTTTGATTTGCATTTCTCTGATGACTAAGGATGTTGAACACTTCTTTAGGTGCTTCTCGGCCATTGGAGCTTCCTCAATTGAGAATTCTTTGTTTAGCTCTGTACCCCATTTTTAATAGAGTTATTTGATTGTCTAGAGTCTAATTTTTTCAGTTCTTTGTTTACCTTGGATATAAGCCCTCTATCAAATGTAGGATTGGTAAAGATCTTTTCCCAATCTGTTGGTTGCCACTTTGTCCTATTGATGTTGTCCTTTGCTTCACAGAAGCTTTGCAGTTTTCTGAGGTCCCATTTGTCTGTTCTTGATCTTAGAGCATAAGTTATTGGTGTTCTGTGCCCACTGTGCCCACTGTGTCCACTGTGCCCATGTGTTCTAGACTTTTTCCCAATTTCTCTTCTATTAGTTTCAGTGTATCTGGTCTTATGTGAAGGTCCTTGATCTACTTGGACTTGAGCTTTGTACAAGGAGATAAGAATGAATCGATTTGCATTCTTCTACATGGTGACCTTCAGTTGAACCAGCACCATTTGTTGAAAATGCTGTCTTTTTTCCACTGGATGGTTTTAGCTCCTTTGTCAAAGATCAAGTGACCATAGGTATGGGAGTCTATTTCTGGGTCTTCTAGTCTATTCCATTGATCTTCCTGCCATCTCTGTACCAATATCATGCAGTTTTTATCACTATTGCTGTGTAGTACAGCTTGAAGTCAGGGATGATGATTCCCCCAGAAATTCTTTTATTGTTGAGAATAGTTTTCGCTATCCTGGGTTTTTTGCTATTCCAAATGAATTTGAGAATTGCTCTTTCCATCTCTGTGAAGAATTAGTCTGTGTCTTTTTATTGGGGAATTAAATCCATTGATGTTAAGAGATATTAAGGAAAGGTGATTGCTGCTTCCTGTTATTTTTGTTATTAGTGGTGGCATTGTTTGTGTGGCTATCTTCTTTTGGATTTGTTGGAAGATTACTTTCTTGCTCTTTCTAGGGTATAATTTCCCTCCTTGTATTAGAGTTTTCCTTCTATTATCCTTTGTAGTGCTGGGTTTGTGTTAAGATATTGTGTAAATTTGGTTTTGTCATGGAATATCTTGGTTTCTCCATCTATGGTAATTGAGAGTTTTGCTGGGTATAGTAGCCTGGGCTGGCATTTTTGTTCTCTTAGGGTCTGTATGACATCTGTCCAGAATCTTCTTGCTTTTATAGTATCTGTTGAGAAGTCTGATGTAATTCTTATAGGTTGGCCTTTATATGTTACTTGACCTTTTCCCCTTACTGCTTTTAATATTCGTTCTTTGTTTTGTGCATTTGATGTTTTGCTTATTATGTGACGGAAGGTATTTCTTTTCTGGTTTAGTCTATTTGGCGTTCTGTAGGCTTCTTGTATGTTTATGGGCATCTCATTCTTTAGGTTAGGGAAGTTTTCTTCTATAATTTTGTTGAAAATATTTACTGGCCCTTTAAGTTGGGAATCTTCACTCTCTTCTATACTTATTACCATTAGGTTTAGTCTTCTCATTGTGTCCTGGATTTCCTGGATGTTTTGTGTTAGGAGCTTTTTGCACTTTGCATTTTCTTTGACAATTGTGTCAATATTTTCTATGGTATCTTCTGCACCTGAGATTCTCTCTTCTGTCTCTTGTATGCGGTTGGTGATGCTTGTGTCTATGAGTCCTGACTTCTTTCCTAGGTTTTCTATCTCTAGATTTGTCTCCCTTTGTGATTTCTTTATTGTTTCTACTTCTATTCTTATGTCCTGGATGGTTTTGCTCAATTCTTTCACCTGTTTGGTTGTGTTTTCTTGTAATTCTTTAAGGGATTTTTGTGTTTCCTCTTTAAGGGCTTCTACCTGTTTACCTGTGTTCTCCTCAAATTCTTTGAGAGTGTTATTTATGTCCTTCTTAAAGTCCTCTATCATCATCATTAGAAGTGATTTTAAATCTGAATTTTGCTTTCCTTGTGATATGGGGGAATTCAGGACTTTCTAATGTGGGAGAACTAGGTTCTGATGATGCCAAGTACCCTGGGTTGCTGATGCTTATGTTCTTGCGCTTGCCTTTTGCCATCTGGATCTTAGTGCTACCTGCCCTGTCTCTGACTGGAGCCTGTTTTTCCTTTTATCTTGGTTGTGTCAGAACTGTTTGGGGTGGATGTTGCTGCTGGGGTTAGAGCTGAAGCCCAAGATCTGCTCAGGGCTCAGATGCAGACCAGAAGGAACTAGTGCCCCTGGGCAGGAGTGAATTTCTGGATCCCAGTGGGTCCCACTTACTCCCTGTTAGGGGCAGGTGTTGCTGTCTCCTTATCTAAGATCCCATTTCTTTATATACAACCTATAAGGGCTACAGGTTAGTTATCATTTTTAATGGGTAATATCTATATTTATTTTTCTTGGTCTGGGTTATCTAACTCTGGATGATTTCTTTCTTGTTCCATCCATTTGCCTGAAAATTTCATAATTTCATTTTTATAAACAGCTGAGTGTAAATATTTACACTCCATTTTGTAAATGTACCACATTTCTTTATCCATTCCTCTGTTGCAGGACATCTAGTTTACTTCCAGTTTCTGACTATTATGAATAAAGCTACAATGAACATGGTTGAGCAAGTGTCTTTGTCGTGGGATGGAGTATCATTTGGGTATATGCCCAAGAATGGGATAGCACATCTTGAGGTAGATCACTTCCCATCCTTCTGAGAAACTGCCATAATGATTTCCATAGTGAGTGTACAAGTTTGTCCTGCCACAAGCAAAGGAGAAGTGTTCCCCTTACTCCACATCCTCTCCTGCAGGAACTGTGACTTGTGTCATTGATCTTAGCCTTTCTGACAGATGTAAGATGGACTCTCAAAGATGTTTTGATTTGCATTTTCCTCATGGCTAAGGGTTCTGAACATTTCTTTAGTGTTTCTCATCTATCTGAGGATCTTTTTGAGAATTTTCTGTTTAGGTATGTTTCCCATTTTTAACTGGGTTATTAGTTTGTTTTTTGTTTTTTGTTTTTGTTTTTTGACGTTTGGTTCTTTGAGTTCTTTATACATTTTAAATATCAGTCCTCTATCGGATGTGGAGTGAGTAAAAATCTTTTCCCATAATCTTTTCCCATTCTGTGGGCTGTCAATTTGTTCAATTAACAGTGACCTTTCCTTACAGAAGTTTTTCAGTTTCCTGAGATTCCATTTATTAATTTTTTCTTAGTGCCTACACTATCAGTATTCTGTTCAGAAAATCTTCTTCTATGCTATTCCCCACTTTCTCTTCTGTCAGGTTCAGTGCATCTGGTTTTATATTGAGGTCTTTGATCCATTTGGATTTGAATTTTGTGAAGGGTGATGTGATGGTTTGTATATGCTTAGCCCAGAGAATGGCACTATTAGGAGGTGTGGCCTTGTTAAAGTAGGTGTGTCACCATGGGCATGGGCTTTAAAATCCTCATCCTAGCTTCCTGGAAGCAGACTTCTCCTAGCAGCCTTCAGATGAAGATGGAGAACTCTCAGCAACTCCTACATCATGCTTGCCTGGACACTGCCATGCTCCTGATTTGATGATAACAGACTGAACCTCTGAACCTGTAAGCCAATTAAATGCTTTCCTTATAAGAGTTGCATTGGTCATGGTGTCTGTTCACAGCAATGGAAACCTTAAGATAGGTGATAAATATTGATCTACTTGCATTATTCTACAAGTAGATGTCCAGTTCTACCAGCATCATTTGTTGAAGATACTATCTTGTTTCCACTGTCTTTTTATTCATAAAATAAACAAAACAGGTGTTCATAGATGTATAGACTTATGTTTGTGTGTTCAATTCAATTCCATTGATCAACGTGTCTATTTTTATATAAATTCCATGTGATTTTTACTATTTTATCTCTGTAGCACACCTTGAAATTGGGAATGGTGAAATCTCCAGCAGTTCTTTTAGTGTTCAGGATTGTTTTACCTACCCTGGTTTTTTTTGTTGTTGTTTTGTTTTTGTTTATTGTTGGTATGGTTTGTTTGTTTTTCATATGAAGTTATGAATTGTTTTTTTACGGTCTGTGAAGAATTGTGTTGGAATTTTGATGGAGATTGCATTGAATCTGAAGACTTGAGCCATATTTTACTCCGCTAATCCTACTGATCGATGAGCATGGGAGATCTTTCAATCTTATATCGTCTTTAATTTTTTTTTCAAAGACTTGAAGTTTTTATCATGCAAGTCTTTTACTCATTTTGTTAGTGTTACATTAAGATATTTTATGATATTTGAGACTATTGTTAAAGGGGTTGTTCCCTGATTTCTTTCCCAGTCTGCTTTTCATTTGTATATAGGAGGGCTACTGATTTTTGTGTGTTAATCTTGTATCCAGCAACTTTGCTGAAAGTGTTTCTGCCCTGTAAGAGTTCCCTGGTGGAATTTTTAAGATGATGTTTGTATAGTATCATATTAAGATAGCAGTACTTTGACTTCTTCATTTTAAACCATTAAACACTTTATTTCTTTCAGTTGTCATATTGATTCTGTTAAGACTTCAAGAATAATATTGAATAGATATATAGAGAGTGTACAGCCTTGTCTTGTTCCTAATTTTAGTGGAATTGATTTGAGTTTCTCTCCATTTGATTTGATGTTGGCTATAGGCTTGCTGTAAACTGCAATTATTATGTTTAGATGTGTGCCTTGCTATCTCTAATCTCCCCAGAACTTTTTTCATAAAGAGGCCTTGGATTTTGTTAAAGGCCTTTTCTGAATCCAATGAGGTGATCATGTGATTTTTGTCTTTCACTTTTTTTAATGTTGATTTTCATACATTTAGCCATCCCTGTGTCTCTGGGATGAAACCTATTTGATCATAGTGGATATTTTTTTGATGGGTTCTTTGGATTCAGTTTACAAGTATTTTATGGAGAACTTTTGCATCTATGTTTATAAGGAAAACTGGTCTGTAATTCTATTTCTTTTTGAGTCCTTGTGTGATTTGGGTATCAGGATGACTATTGCCTCATTAAATGATTTGGACAATGTTTCTTCTGTTTTTATTCTCTGGAATAATTTGAGAAGTATTGACATTAACTGTTCTTTGAAAGCCTGGTAGAATTCTACACTAAAATCATCTGGCCCTAGGGTTTTATTTTGTTTGGTTTGGTTAGGAGACTTTAAATGGCTTCAATTTTACATCCTGGACCTTTTTTCCTGATTGTGTTATTTTAGATATTCTCTCTGCCTTTCAGTTGGTTTGAATGAAGGTTTGTATATATTGTACCTTGTGGGTTTTCTAAAAAAAATAAAAAATAAATAAAAAAATAAAAAATAAAAAATAAAAAAGAAAGAAAGAAAGACAGAGAAAAGAAAAGAAAGGTTTTTTTCCAAAGATTCTACATATTGTTCTTTGTTACAATTTTATTTCTTTCAACCCAGAGTTGATTATTGGTTGCACTCCTTTTGGGTGTGACTACTTTTTGTTCTAGAGCTTTCAGGTGTACTGTTAAGTTGCTAGTATCAGATATCTCCAGTTTTTTAATTAATTAATTTTTTACATTCCAATCACAGTTTCCCCTCTCTCCTTTCCTCCATATCCCTCCCCATACTTTCAATCCTGTTTTTCTTCTGCAAAGGGCAGACTTTCCATGGATATCAACCAACCACGGCATATCAAGTTGCAGAAAGAACAGGTACCTCCTCTCCTCTTAAGGCTGTATGAGACAACTCTATAGGAGTAAAAGTCCCCCCCAAAAAATGGCAATAGAGTCAGAGATAGTTCCTGCTCCCAATGTTACAAGTTGCACAAGAACACTAAAGCATACAATGCAATTTTTATGTAGGCATGCAGTGCTATGATCTTGCCTCTTATAGCTGCTTTCACTGTGTCCCATAAGTTTGTATATGCTGTGTATTCATTTTCATTGAATTCCAGAAATTTTTATATTTCTTTATTTCTTGACACATTTTTCATTCAGTAGGAAGCTGTTGAATTTCCATGAGTTTGTAAACTTTCTGTTGTTTCTGCTGTTGATATCCAGCTTCAATCTGTTGTAGTCTGATAGGATGCAGAGAGTCATTTCAAGTGTGCTGTCAATTTTAGAGACAGTTCCATGAGGTACAGAGAAGAAGGTTTATGTGTGTGTGTGTGTGTGTGTGTGTGTGTGTGTGTGTGTGTGTGCTTTGAGTGAAATACTTTGGAAATATCTGCTAGGTCCATTTGGTTTGTAACATTTTTTAGCTCCAGTATTTCTCTGTTTAGATTTTGTTTGGATGGCCCATCCCTTGGTTAAAATGGGGAATTGAAGCCCCTCAGTGTCATTGTGTGAGGGCCAATGTGTGATTTAAGCTGAAGTAGTGCTTCTTTTACAAGCTTGTGTTTGGGGTAAAGGTGTTAAGAACTGAAATGTCATCTTGATGTTTTTTGTTGGATAAGTATGTAATGTCCTTCCCTATCTTTTTTGGCTAGTTTGGTTTGAAGTCTACTTTGTTGCATATTAAAATGGCTATACCAGCTTACTTCCTAGGTCCATTTTCTTAGAATATTTTTTCCCAAACTGTTGCCCTGAGTTATTGTCTACCCTTGATGCTGAGATGTGTTTCTTGAATGCAATAGAAACATGGATCCTGTTTTCATATCCCTTTTCTTAGTCTGTGTCTTTTCCCCTTCTTTTCTCTTTCCTGATGTGAGATTATTTGTTCCATGTTTTCATAAGTAGAGTCAACTTCCTTAGGTTGGAGTTTTCTTTCAAACACTTTCTAGATTTGTGGGTAGATATTGTTTAAATTTTTAATTAATTAATTAATTAATTAACATCCCAATCAGAGCTTTCCCTCCCTCCTCTTCTCTCAGCCCCTACCTCTCACCTTACCTCCCACTATGCCCCACTCCTATTATCCTCATAGAAGAGGGAGAACTCCTATGGATATCAAACCACCTTGGCATATTAAGTTGTAGTAGGACTGGGCACACCTTCTTCTTTTAAGGCTAGTCAAACCCATTCAGTTAGAGAAACATATCCAAGGCTGTGAACAGAGTCAGAGATAGCCCCTCTTCCTGCTGTTAGAGGTCCCACAAGAGGACCAGCTGCACATCTTTTATATATGTGTAGGTAAACTATGTCCATCCCATGTATGTTTTCTGTGGTCCAGTTCCTGTGAGATCCTGTGTCCCCAGGCTAGTTGATAATGGAGGTTTTCTTGTGGTTTCCTTGACCTCTCTGGATCTTTCAATCCTTCCTCCCCCTCTTCCACAAGATTCCCTGAGCTCCAGCTAATATTTGGCTGTGGGTCTCAGCATCTGTTTCTGTCAGTTGCTGGGCAAAGCCTCTCTGATGAGAGCTATGCTAGCATCCTGTCTGCAAGTATAGCAGATTATCATTAACAGTGTCAGGAGTGTGCTTTCTCTCTCTCATAGCTTGGGACTCAATCTGGACCAGTCATTGGTTGGCCATTTGTTTCCTTTCTGTCCTTGGTTTATCTCTGTGTCTCTTATAGGCAAGAAAAACTGTGAATCAAAGGTACTGTGGCTGGGTTGTTATTCCCATTCCTCCATTGAAAGTCTTACTTGGTTACAGGAAGTGATCCTCTCATGTTCCATATCCTCTGTAGTTACCTAATAGATTCCAGGGTGTTTCCATTGTCCTAGATTTCTAGCTTGTCCCAGAGATACCCCCTGACAAACATAGATTCCAGTTCTCTCTCCCAGTTTTCTCCCTTTGTCCTCTCCACACTTGATCCTTCCTATTTCCCTCCTCACTCCCTCTTCTGCCCTCTCGCCATCCACCCAGATGTCTATTTTATTTCCCCTTCTCAGTGAGATTCAAGCATTCTCCCATGGCCCTCCTCATTACTTAACTTCTTTGGGACTGTGGATTGTAGCATGGTTATCCTGTACTTTATGGCTAATATCCACATATAAGTGAGTACATACCATGTTGGTCTTTCTGGGTCTGAATTACTTCACTTGGAATATTTTCTAGTTCCATCCATTTACCTGAAAATTGATGATGTTTTTATTTTTAATGGCTGAGTAAAACTTCATTGTATAAATGTACCATATATTCTTGTGTAACATTCTTTTGTTGGGGACATCTATCTAGGTTGTTTTCTGGCTATTACAGAAAGCTGCTATGAGCATAGCTAAGGAAGTATCCTTGTGGTATGATGGAGCATCTTTTGGGTATATGCTCAGGAGTGGTATAGCTGAGTCTTGAGGTAGAACTATTTCCAATTTTCTGATAAACTACTCAACTGACATTCATAGTGGTTGTACAAGGTTGCACTCCCACCAGCAGTGGAGGAGTGTTCCTTTTGCTCCACATTGTCACCAGCATGTGCTGTCACTTGAGGTTTTGGTCTTAGCCTTTCTGACAGGTATAAGATGGAATCTAAGATTACTCCTTTTAGAACAGAGGGACATCTCACCATTAGTTGTAGCACACTTAAGTTATGCTAAGTGAATTGAGCCAGATGTAGAAAGACAAGAACTACATGATTTCACTAAGCACATAACTGACTGGTGAACTCATGTACATAAAGCAGGAGCACAGGCAGTTAAACCTGAGGTGAGGGGAAAAGAAGGGAGATGTTGGTCAAATCAAAATTCAACCATGTAAGACAATACGGCAAATACATTTGCCAAGAGTTTGTATCCTTGAATCTTGCCAAGAGACATTTCAAGTGTTCTCATCGATGAGAAAAGTAAAATATCTAATATCATGGAAAAGAAAGAGTTTATCTCAGTTTACATGTTGAAGCCCATCATCTAGGAAAGCCAAGGCCAGACCTCAAGTCAGGATCCAAAATCATGGAGGAAGCTGTTCACTACCTCTCCAGCTCTGTTCAGATACCTGTCCCTCATAGCCTAGGCCCACAGACAGATCCTGATAGTCTTGAACTGCGGTTCCTTCTTTGCCAGATCTGTCAAGTTAACAGCCAACTATGAATTCAACTGTGTGACTCAGGCTGGCTGACTTGCTTGCTATGATCATCCTCTGGCTGAAATTGCAGAGGTGAATCCCTGAGTCTCGTTTGTTATTTATTTATTAGATAAATGTCAAGATATTTTGAAAGCAAAAATCTCTGAAAGGGAAAGCCCATAAAATTACAGTTATTTGATGATGAATGTGTGAAAATGGAAATGGGAACCCTGGTAAATCTAGTCTGAAAGCCTCAGCCTCTCAGCCCCTCCTACATCTATCATGTCCTCCAGTCAAACAGAACCACAGGTGAGCCGTGCTCACAGCAAACAGCTGGAAACTGGGTCTGATTCTCAAGCGCTCTTAGGATAGCTTACCAAATAGTCAAAGATTAAACACTCTACTGGACTGAGAGATTTTGCTCCAGCTACATACTTTGACATATTCATATTAAAAAAACTTCTTGGGTACTCATATACTTGACTTTAAGGTGTTGATACACACAGTCTAATTCCAGTCCTAACGTGAAGTCTGCCATTTGAAGGGCAGTATCCCCAACTCAACACAGAGCCTTCCAAAGATGTATGGGAATATTATCACCTATCAGCAACAATAACATTTTATTTGTGCTGGGTTTTCTGGTTTTAAGCAGTGATGTATTTTTCTCTAGTTTATTAAACAAAAATGCATACACATTTGGCAACATTCCCAAGTGATTCAAGTGCACATTAAGTTTTGCATGGGGTAGAATTGTCTGGAGACATTGGCTCTCACCCTGAGGTTCTGACTGTCTAAATCTGGGGTAGGAACAATTTGCATATCTAAGAAATTCTTATTGACAAAGTCCATGCTGAGGTTCTAGAGACCCCAGTTTAAGAGCCACAGTTCTCACCTAAAAGATGTTTCATATTCCTTTAGTTTGATGACAGATTATTCATATTTCAGTATGATGAGTGGATAGAACGGAGACTTAGGTCAACCCACTTACTCACCACTAACTGGAAGTGTTGGAGTGGGATAGTGTGTCTGTATTGCAGGGAGAAGCTCAGCTCTGAGCAACTGATCAATGACTACAGTGCTTCTGTCCTGTGTCCTACCAACAGAGTTGGTTAGAACTAAAGAAAAAACAACATACTCTATCTTTTCCATCTAATTCTCTAATCCAGAGATTTCAAAAGCTGAATAAGGCTATTCTCTATCTTTCCCAGGCTCAATCGTTGCATTCTTCCAATCAAGCAAGCTGACAACATTCTTCCAGCAAACCAGTCTACGTGCAAGTTTTGAGAATTGGTACAAATGCCATTATCAACTTTTAGTGAAGAATTTCTTCAATGAATACCTTTTGTTTGTTTATCTGGTAATGTCTGCATAAAGGAACCATAAGCAAGTGCCAGAGAGTATATGTTTAAGTAACAAGAGCTGGCTCCCACGTAACAAGGGCTGGCTCCTACTTAACAAGGGCTGGCTTCTACGTAACAAGGGCTGGCTCCTACTTAACAAGGGCTGGCTCCTACGTAACAAGAGCTGGCTCCTACGTAACAAGGGCTGGCTCCTACGTAACAAGGGCTGGCTCCGACGTAACAAGGGCTGGCTCCTACGAAACAAGGGCTGACTCCTACGTAACAAGGGCTGGCTCCTACGTAACAGGGGCTGGCTCCTCTTTGCAGCTTCCATTGCCGTTATCCTTGCTCACTCTCATTTCTTGCCCATTGGATGAAGTTTCTGAGAAGAGCCCGACGAGCATTTTGTTAGTCTTGGTGCAATGCCTAGCCCAGAAAGAAACTATGGAGCTGCTTCCCTCAGATCTGCTCTGCGGTGGGTGGAAAACGATCATAAATACATGAACTGGGCACCCCGGAAATGGGAAGAACCAGGAGGAGCTATGGGCATGCTGGAGTGCTCCAGCAGCTATGTGGGACACTCCTCATTCTGTAAAACTTGTTGAGACTCCATTCTTGAAAGGTTTTCCTGTTTTGAACCAGGATTCTACCCTGAGCTCCCTCTGTAACTGCAGCAGTACTGAACTAATTGCTGAGGTACCACAAGGCTGGCTGGCTGGGTCTTGAAAGCAAGAGGAGTTGGATTCTCCACCCCCAACACTGAAGTTTTTCCTGTTTAATCTCTTACTTTTCACAGCCAAAGCCATGGTGGAAAAGATGCTTTAAAAGAACACACTTCATACTTCTAACTATCACAAGCTTGAAGAGCACCATTAGCTCCAGATGAAAAGTATACCTTATTATTTCTTTCTCTGAGGTTCAATCCTGTTCTAAACTAGTCATGTCAAGAACTTTATAAAACAAAACCGCAGTGGAGACCTCTAGGCCAGTCAAGGTGAGTGGGGATGGAAGCAGGCTTAGTTACCATATACCTAAAGGTAAGTGCTCTTCTTCCTCCTCCTGTCCCCTCCGGTTCCTTTCTCTCACAGCGTTAGCCTCTTATGAACAAATGGGATAAGAATATAAATTTGTATAAACTCCTAAATCTGGGACCGAGGTCTTGAGAGGAAACTGATGGTTTGATGTTCAGTATCTAATTTGCTCCCGGAGGCTCTGGTGGAAGTTAAATGCCCGGTCCTGGTTTTACTCAGATATCTTAGCAAACTGATTGTGGGAACACATGGTCTCCTCTTCCCTTTCCAGAGTACTAAAAACATTAGCCTTCATCTTGGGGTCAAAACCAAATTGACCTTTAATTAACTGATGCCTCTTAATAATGCCCAATGGGTTTATTAGAACACAGACAAGATCTTCTATCAGTTGTGATGGGATGTGTATTCTCTGCTTATTAGAAGTGAAGACTGAAGGATAAACGTAAAAAGTATCAGATTTTTTTTAAAAGTAAGCCAGAAGCTATTTGAGGCCTCTCTAACTGCCTGGGAACCAGGCAGAACTTATTCAAACTTCCAATCTCATCCTGTGCCAACCCAAACTTTCTTTAAGGCCAGCGATGCCAGTGAGGAGAAGGGGAAGGCACAGTGAACAAATATTATTGGTCAACTAGGGTTACAGCATACTGTCATTTCTCCATTCCAAATGTGCTGTTTCTGTTCAGAGCAGCTCAACCCAGAGCAAAAGTGAACATAACTGAGTTTCTCAGCTTTCAAAATCATAACCTTCTTATGTGAAAGCTCATATAGTCATAGAAATACATTTTTAAATGAGTGAACTTACATATTTTAAGTATTGAGAAATGCAAAAGGGAAACTTTTTCAAAGTTTCCTAGACTTTCTACCACATATATTTCAGTAACTGCCTTGATCTTTATCTGACCCCTGAGCGTCAGACAGAGCTTCAGGCCGTCTTGCTTGTGAAGCTTCTCTTCCACCATTCCCTCCTCCTTACTTCCCCTTTCTCAACAACAAAAACAGAGTTTTGCCTCAAACTCTGTTAGTCAGACTTTTTATGTCTGTAGCAAGAACACTTGAGAAATACAACCTAAAGGAAGAAAAACTTAATTTGAATAATGATTTCAGAAGTTTCAGGCTCCAGCAGGCCACTGAAGTAGCACATGTGATCTAATCACCTCTCAGTGATTGGATCCACCAATGAGTACCAAGCATTCAACACGGAAGCCATTGCGAAGATGTGTAGTATGTATACCATGGCTCATGCAAAGCAGTTTGTCAATCTTTGTTTCCTTAATGTTGTCCTTGCCATATCTCCTTGCTCTCCAACCGAGTTCACACCATAGGAACACCAATGGACCTTATTGTTATCTGGAGGACAGTAGCATCAGCAACACCTGAGACCTTGCTGGAAGTGCAAGCCCACAGTTCTCACCACAGAAACACCACAGCAAAAACCCTAGGGGTGGGCCTGGAAGCATGTTCAAGGAATTCTTCTACACACAAAAGTTTAAGAACCATTACTTTATTGAATGGCAGTTAAGATACCACTGTGAACAAGGACAGAAGTATATAGCTCCTTCACTCCTTGCAGGACTCTGAAGAGTTCTGTTGCCCATTAGAGACCATGATTCAGGCAAAACTAGGTTCTGCCTTCACCACTAAGAACAATCATCAGATGAAGCAGCATAAAGCAAAGTCAGAGGTGTTATTGAAAGGTATTTGTAATGAAAGAAAAAATTTTTTAATTGGCCAGTATCTCAGAAGAACATGGAACTGTGAACTCGTGAACTCCCGGGGAAGGGCCCCAGGGCAGGAACATACAAAATACTTCTGAAAGCTGCAGCTGTGTGTATGCTGATACGAGAGAGAGCACTCCTGCCTGGAACATCCTGGCTCCTCAGTTTCCCAGCTGTGTGTGTGCCGATAAGAAATATACAATCAAGAGCGTCCCGCCTAGGAAACCCCTAATCCCCAGCCCTCCTCCCAGCCTGTGGCTTTTGTCTTTATAAACCTGTGTATTTTGATGTTCGGGGCTCTCTCTCTCCTTCCCTCTTGCAGGAGGTGTGAGGCGAGTCCCAGCGCGCTTGTTCCCAAATAAAAGCCTCTTGCTTTGATAGCATCAAGTGCCGACTTCAGTAGTCTTTGGGGTGAGCGCTGGTTTTGGGGCCTTACACTAGCATAGACCTTAAGCACAGGAGTGGGGAGAGTAAGGGGTGCTAAGGGAGAGGATGAGGCATACCAAAGGATGGGTATAGGCTTTCCAGGAGTCAGGCCTTGGTATTTTTACACTCGGAATGTATAGGATCTTACTGGTTCTTAAGCTATTTCTCTAAAGTTTGCAAAGAAACATGTAGCACACCACACATACACATATACACACATACATCAACCACACCACTCATAAACATACCACATATACCACACACACACCATACACATGCACACACACCACACCACACACAATGCACATACACACACACAGACACACCACACATACATATACACATACCACACATACCACACACATACCGTACATACCACACACCGCACACACATACCACACACTACACACAACACAATACACACATACCTTAATATTGTTCAGACACAGCAATGTGCAACAAGCTTAAAAGTTAAAGAATTTGCTTTTATAAACAAAGTTTTGAGTTGGATTTACGGAGTTTTTTTTTAGGTCTAAAGAATAAGGGGAAATGTTGAAAACTTGAGGTCACAGAATACTTGGATGGTAAGCACAGTTTATTTATTGTCCTGGACAAGATGTCTTCTCAAAAATATATTTTGTCTTCATGGGCCTTTGGCTTCCTCACTTGTGCCTGAGGCTTTTGGACTGCTCAACAGGACAGGCAGATCAGCTTTTCCTGAAGCTTTCTCTCTTGGGTCACTGCTTGGGTCTCTTGAGTCACTGTTTCTGCTCTATCTTTTCTAAACTACTAGTAAAGAGCTGACCTCAGAAGAGGGGAAGAAAGGTTTCCACAGCAGAAGATGGTCTTCTGTGGCAGTGTCAGCAAGTGACTTGTAGGGAGAATGATTTTCTCGGCACCATCCTTTGCCAAGGACCAGCCTTGACTTAGTTGGGTGTCCTGAGGAAGGGTATTTGGGAGCAGAGAAAGAATAACTCATAGTCAACATAGTCAATCATGGGTACAAGCTGACAGTTCCGTAGTTTGCTTAAGCTGACTCTCTAGACAGCTCTCTATAGATAGCTCTTGCCTCTGTAGTCTACTCAAAACAGCTCTCTCTTCATGACAGCTCTCTGCTAGAGACAGGTCTTTCATGCTAGAAAAAAAATTCCTGGATTTTCTGACCAAAGTCAGAAATCCTGATAGAAAAAATTCTTGAATTTTCCAACAGAAGTTAGAAACACTGCTACAAAAAAAAAAAAAATTCTAAAAGAGTGATGTTCACCCTCCAAGCAGTTCTCTCTGAATAGCTCTCTTTTGCAGACCAAAGCTCAGTCTTTTATTTCCATATCAATCCAGTCATTTACTCCAGATTCTCTTTTGAGTATCCCAAGAACCAGGATTTTATGACCTTAGCCCCTTGATTCTTAGAAAAAGACAGCAAATGCACTTTTTTTTTTAACACAACAAATGAATTCAGAGATCTGCTTGCCTTCGTAAGCACAGACAATAAGCTAGGTGGATGGGATCCCCACCAGGCCTAGGCCTAAACTACCTTTGTCCCAGGCTGAACTTGAACTCAGGAATCCACCTGCCTTTGTAAGCACAAACAATACACTTAGCTGGGTGGGACCTTGCCCTCCCCAAATATTTTTATCTTCTTCCTCAATATCTTTCTGACATAATGCAGCTGCATCTGTTCTTTTAGGTCCTTGAAGCCCCTCATATAATTCATGTTGCATCCTTATATTTTGTATAGTTGAAAAGTTATATATTCTTAAACTTGTGTTTTCAAAGTTCTTTCCAACAGCCTTAAGGGATGTCTTGAAGGTCACAGCATTCACCATTTTTGCTGAGGAACACAAGACACATTCTTTTTTTTTTTTCTTTTAAAAAATATTTTATTAAATGTATATGTCACATTTTGTTTATTCATTAATTGATAGATAATTTTATTTTTTTCTCCTTTCTCTTTTGTATTTCTTTTTTTTTCTTTTTTCTCAAATCGTAATTAATTCACACAGTGGTTATAAACACAGAAAAGCAGGATGTGGGGAAGGGAATGACACTGGAGTGTGGGTGTTCAGGGGGAATACAGATATCTTCAGAACCGGGTATCGGCTGGGTGAAGGTTCAGGGGACAAGTCACTATGACTCTGCCTATGACTCACTTGTCCTTATCTAAGTTGGTATTGTCTGCCAAGGATACCTATTTACAAGGTCTATGACTACTCAGGCTTATAAATTTCCACAAAAGCTGCCTGTTTACATTAGCTTATACCCATCTGTTTCAATGTTTTTCCACTGAGACCCAAGACTTGGTGTTAGTATACATGTATGACAGGCCTATTGCTGATTTTAGGCCTATGGCTGATTTTAGGCCTACAGTGTGTAAGCAGGGCTGCCCCTGACATCTCCTCCCTTCTCTAAGTATAGAAGGGCTGTGGCAATTCTAAACTTGCGAAGGCAGGGATAGAGGCCTGACCTCCAGTATTTGAAGGGGACCTTGCAATGGCTCCAGTCCCCCTGTCATTGTCCAGTGAGGCATGAGGGCCATACCCGTCCCGATCACAAGACACATTCTTACCTCCTGGATTCATGCTATTTCTAATTATCATGGTGTCATTAACCTTGGCTGGCATGGAGAATATTTCCCAAAGGAGGAATATAAAGTAAATTGTGTACATTATTATACATACAAGCCTGACATCTACAGTAACCATCATCACTTGTGGAGACCCATGCCATGCTAGCTCTGCTCCAGGGGTAGGAACTGTGTCATGACTTCCCTTCCACATGGCCATGCAGGACTTGGCAATCCCTGTAATCTGTTTTTATTTTACCAATAACTGTCAGTATAAAACCCAACTCCAAGTCTTCCTAGATTGCCACACCCCCTACCAAGTACACTGTCATTCTTTTCAAACTCTGCAGCTGCCAATGTCTAATGTCTGATACATAGACTAATGATATGCACTTCAAAGATAATATATTTATGGTCAGGGTTACAGTTTAGATCTTGACTATTTCTCCATAGCCCATGTATTGAAAGCTTGGTCCTCAGTCTGCTATGAGAAGTGATGAACTTTTTAGGAAGATACTAGTAAAAAGAAATTAGACTCTTTTGAGGGTGTCCTTCCTTTCTCTTTTACTTCTTGGCTTTCATGAAGTAAAAATGGCCCCTGGATGCCATTCTCTCTCACAATGTACTGCAAGATGCCCAAAGTGACAAGATGACAAGGCTAAGTGACCATGAACTGAAATGTCTGAATTTATGGGTCAAATATCATCTTCTCTTAAATTGATACTGTGTCACTTTTTCTGGGGCAATATGAACAGACACTAGTCACCCAGAATAGGGCACTACCAGCAGACCAAAGAAATAGAAGCCCAGCTTTGGTGAAATGATGAATTTGTTGAGGTTGCTTACAGGAGCGTGGGTGACTCAAAGGCAGCTGTATGTATACATCTGCCATCCCTAGAGCTCCTTGCACAGCCTGCAGGAGCTTCCTATCCACCAGCAATTACCCACAACTTATACCAATTTGAGGAGGAGCCTTGTGAATCATGAAAATGTATGAAGTTCCAAAGTCTTGTGAGTTTGATGAGAATCTTGAGTCTGGTAAATATTTTATTAACTTCCAGAGTCTCATGAACATCCTCCCTCCTTTAAGGAAGAACTTTTCAGATTGAAGGAGATAAACATTCAGCAGTTGCTTTTCTCAATATTTTGTCACAACAGCAGAAGTGACTCACATCCCCAGAAAACAGTTTAGATCTGTTACCGACTAATAATAGAGCACTTGATGGCTAGGGAGGTGGCCTCACGGGAAAGCATAAAGGGCTTGCTACACAAGTATGAGGTCCTGAGTTCAGATCTGCAGAGACTATGTGTGCCGTAATGTGTATCTGTCATGCCAGTGTTGCTAGGACAAGAGAGGAATCAAAGAGGAGAATCCCTCACAGACCAGTGAGCATGTGTAAATCGTTGTCAACAACATAAAGGCCCTGTATCAAGCAAGGTGAAAGATGAGAACCAAGACCTGAAGTTGTCCTCTGATTTTTGACACACACACACTACAACATGTGCAGACCAATGTACACACACACACACACACACACACACACACGGGGTGGGGGGGGAGAGAGACAATAAGAATATAAAAGTTGAGCACAGACACTATGGAAAACATGATTTGGTAAAGGAGGAATGATTTAATGGATTTTTATCTTACAAATCAGAACTTCTTACCTTTTTCTTTTACATACTGAATGAGATCACCAAACAAATAATAAACTTAGAGACTTGTCGGATGGATTTTAGCAATAAATCATTTCAGATGTAGGCCACTGGCTAATTATTTTGTAACCTGTCATGACACAGAGTTTTGGAGATTTTTCATGTGTGATCAAGGTTGAAAACTAAGCTCAGAATCGGTCTACCATGAAGCCTCAGGGAATAGGGCTGTGGGAGAGCAGAACGAGAAACCTGGAGGCTCACACGCCCTCTCTTCTCCTCTGCCACACTTCAAAACTGGAAACAAAAATCCTTCACAGCTCAGGCAGTTCAGTGATCTAGTCAGGCCTAGTCTCACTGTTGCTATGTTTAGAACTATGTTGTAATTACAAAAACAAAGGTAACCTGTGGGATTTTATTCCACAAAGTTTGAACATATTCTACTGATTTTCTAGTGTATTTATATGTCTTCCTTCATATATTTGGTTTAATTGTATAGTAATTCATAAGAAACTACTGTGAAATTTCTAGCTTAAAACAACTAATATTTATTACCTCATGTCATTTCTGAGGCCAGAGATCAAGGAATGGCTTGGATTTTTTCATGAGGTGACAGTCAGCCTTTCTGTCAAGTTTGAATAAAAGGACTGAGTTTGGTGGTACATGCCTGCATTCTCAGCTAGTTGGGAGACTGAGGCAGGGGAAATCACTTGAGTTGTGGAATTCATCCATGACCAGCCTGTGAAACAAGCTGAGGTCCTGTCTGAAGAAAGCAAACAATACCAAAAGCTAAATCAGGAGGCTTGGTTGAATCTAGAAGCTTCACTTCCCAGGTGCTCAAGTAGCTCCTCACAGACAGCCTTCAGCTCTTTGCCAGGTAGACATCTCCATCCAGCCTTTTAAAAAGGACAGCCAGCTTCCACCAGAGTGAGCATCCAACCAGAGACATGTTGGTACCCTCTTTATTCTCGTCTCTAAGTTTTAAGCTGCCACAGTGTTCTACTCAAAGACTATAGTAAACAGGGTGAGAACCAGGCTCTACTTCCTAATGGGGGTAATATATTTTTATATACCATCTGATGTGTAAAACAATTATATTTAAAATAAGGAAATGCTTGTGGGGCTAGAAAGATGGCTCAACGTTAAGAGTGCATATCAGTCTTCTAGAAAAGATAGGTTGAGTTCCAGTACCTTGTCAGAGGGTCACACCCTCTGATAGCTCCACCTCCAGGGGAGCTGAAGCCTCTAGCCACTGTGGGCACCTACACTCACATGCACACACCCAAAGACAAACACGATTTAAAATAAATCTTTAGAAAGTGGGAAGGGTAAATGAACTCAATGGAAATGGTTTTCATACTTCAGTCAAAGTCAAAATTAGTAATAGTCAACTAATGGTTAATAGTAGTAAATTGCAATGTCACAGATACATTTTAATATGTAAAACAGACTCTTAAGAAATATAAACTCCACAGAACAATATAAATGACTACAGAATCTCAATTCTTTTCCAGTAATCTGCAGGCACGTAGGAGAAACGGGAATGAGAACCACTACCAACAACAAAAACAAACATTGAAACGACATGCCAAGACTAATGAATCCGTAGGTACCTTAACTATTCCAGTTAAAACAGAGGTTAGCAAGGTAAATTAAACAGGCACATACTCCATACAAGCTGGTTCCAAAAAACTCACTTAAGATACAATGATAAAAGCAAACACACAAATCTATTTATGTAAGACTCTTTAAAGGACTATATTTTATAACTGAGAATAAGTTATCAAGTTCGATATTAGAGTGGGTAATGGAAGGAGAGTGTGTATGACACGTGAAAAACGGAGGCAACATAGCGAATCTTTAGCGTCTCAGTTAGGCTCCTATTGCTGATGTGAAAGCAAACTGGAGAGGAGAGGGTTTACTTGGTTTACATGTCCATATCTCCATTCAGCATCTAAGGAAATCAGCAGCACTAAAACCAGGAGGCCACAGCAGAATACTGGTTCCTGCTTGTCCTCCATGGCTTCCTCAGTCTGCTTTCTTATAGAACCCAGGGGTGGTCCAACCCACAGTGGGCTGGGCCATCAACCCCAAATTATGACAATGCCTACAGACTTGCTGACAGTCTGATCTTACGGAGGCATTTTCTGACCTAAAGCTCCCGCCTCTCCAACAAGTCTCGCTTCCGTCAAGTTGACATAACTAGCCAGCACACTCAGTATGAATCTTCTCATTTTTCTCCATCGTGGAACGACTACTAGTAGTAACAGATACACAAGGTGACGTGTGGTATGATTGTGTAGTATTAAATGTACACACAGACACACGTAGGCTCAGCACTGTTTCAGTATCACTGTCCCTAATCCACTTGTGATACTGTAAAGTGCTATCACTGGGACAATGTTAGGTATGTTCCTATCACTGTAAACAAATAGCTGAGGATGACCAGCTTACAACAGGGGTGGGTTTGCTAGCCCACCGTTTCAAAGGTTTCAGCCTATGGATGATTGGCTCCATGGCTCCTTTGCATGTAGCAGGGATGGACATCATGGCAAGGGGGTGCGATGAAAGAAAACCGATCACCTCATGGCTGGGAATACGCGTGCGTGCGTGCGTGCGTGCGTGCGTGTGTGTGTGTGTGTGTGTGTGTGTGTGCGTGCGCACGCGTGTGCGTGTATGTATAGTGGGGGTAGATAGCGGAATCCCACAATCCCCTTTAAGGTCATGTCCCAATACCCTAAAGATTTCCCATAAACACTGCCTCTTAAAGGTTCTGCCACTTCCTGGGGGCACCACTCACTCTGGAGACAAGCCTATAACATACTGGTCATAAGGGGACGTTTCAGTTCCAACTGTAGTAGAAGGAGGAGAGGTATGGTGTTCGTGCTTGGTTGCAGGCTCTCTGTTTGGTATTCCTGTGACTCCACGTGAATCTACAGTTATCTCGTACTGTAACATTTAATGAAGCATTTATCGTGCTTCATAATCAGATATAAAGTCTGTAAGAACAGTCTTTATTGAACATTTAACTACATAGCACCACCCCTGACGAATGTTTTGCTCTCAAAATCACATTAGCTAGAAGGCTTTAACAAAAGGGTTGTATTGGTGTATTAGACTCCTCATCAAAAATTCAGTTTTAGCCTGAAGGAGCCACATGATTACTAAAGACTTAAGACATCCAGATCAATGAAAAGGATCATCTTGCCTGGACCCTGATGGGAACTACGAGAGAACTAAAGCCACCACTGATAGAGAGTGGTTGCCTCTTAAGGAGTAAAACAAACACAATTTAAGTAGTGCCGCCCTATGGCCTCACATTTACCTAAGCCCTGCCAGCCTGCGACACTGGGGAGTAGTAAGCTGATTTTTGTCTTCTGTCTGTATAGGATGGGAGTCTGAGTGTCTACTGGTATGCATGTGTGTCAGTCTGTCTGTGCTGCTGCATGTGTGTCAGTCTGTACTGTGCTGTTGCATGTGTGTCAGACTGTACTGTGCTGTTGCA
>NW_021620769.1:223426-257601 GCF_004785775.1 Grammomys surdaster | reverse complement strand
CTGTACTGTGCTGTTGCATGTGTGTCAGACTGTACTGTGCTGTTGCATGTGTGTCAGTCTGTCTGTGCTGTAGCTGTTCCTGTGCCTAGTTTTACTCCACCCAGCGGAAGTACTTTAACACTAGTTCAAACATTTTAATCTGGAGTTCAGCCTTAAAAGTTTCGTTTGGGGCACCTGGAGAGATAGTTTACTGACAAAGAACATTTACTTCTCTTTCAGAGACCTGGATTCCATCCCCAGCACCCACATGGCAGTTCATGACAGCCTGTAAGTCAAGTTCCAGGGAATCTGACACTGTCTTCTGACCTCTGCAGGTACCAAGAATGCATGTGATATAGACACACATGCAGGTAAATGCTCACACACATAAAATATAAACAGTAATATTTTCAGTTGCCTTCTGGAAGATCAATGGAATAGAATTGAAGACCCAGAAATGAACCCACACTCCTATGGTCACTTGATCTTTGACAAAGGAGCTAAAACTGTCCAGTGGAAAAAGGACAGCATTTTCAACAAATGGTGCTGGTTCAACTGGAGGACAACATGTAGAAGAATGAAAATTGATCCATTCTTATCTCCTTGTACAAAGCTCAAGTCTAAGTGGATAAAGGACCTCCACATAAAACCAGATACATTGAAACTAATAGAAGAGAAGGTGGGGAAGACCCTCGAATACTTGGGCACAGGGGAAAAGTTCCTGAACAGAACACCAATGGCATATGCTCTAAGATCAAGAATTGACAAATGGGACTTCATAAAATTGCAAAGTTTCTGCAAGGCAAAGGACACTGTCAATAGGACAAAACGACAACCAACAAATTGGGAAAAGATCTTTACCAATCCTTCATCTGATAGAGGGCTAATATCCAATATATACAAAGAACTCAAGAAATTAGACTCTAGACAACCAAATTACCCTATTAAAAAATGGGGTATAGAGCTTAACAAAGAATTTTCAATGGAAGAAACTCGAATGGCCGAGAAGCACCTAAAGAAATGTTCAGTGTCCTTAGTCATCAGGGAAATGCAAATCAAAACAACTCTGAGATTCCATCTCACACCAGTCAGAATGGCTAAGATTAAAAACTCAGGTGATAGTAGATGCTGACGAGGGTGTGGAGAAAGAGGAACACTCCTCCATTGTTGGTGGGACTGCAAGATGGTGCAACCACTTTGGAAATCAGTGTGGCGGTTCTTCTGGAACTTTAAAACGTAATGCATTTTATGGTAAATCCAAGGGCTATAACCTCTAATTTGATATTAATAACTTTCAGTTATCAGAAATGCAGGTTTTCAAGTATTTGCTTGGTTATAAGTTGTCCTTACAACCTCATATTTCTAATAAATACCATCAAGCTAACCTCTGTGAGAATCTGAATAACTCAGCTCTAGTGAAAACTTTCCTACAAACATGATAGTACTTATGTAAAGTATTATTAAAACTTTTAATAAGTACTTTGCGCCAGACATGACAGTACATGCCTAGTACTCAGGAGGCAGAGGCAGGCAGAGCTCTGAAGTCAAAGGCCAGCTTGCTCTACATAGTGAGTTGTGAGTCCCAGGACAGCCAGGCTACATAAGACAGTCCTTGTCTTAAAACAAAAAAAAAAAGGGAGGGAAGGAAGGAAGGAAGGAAGGAAGGAAGGAAGGAAGGAAGGAAGGAAGGAAGGAAGGAAAAGAAATACTTCACTTTTGTGTGTTAAAAGTCCATAAAGAGATACTTCAAATGTTAGCAACGGCTGTTTCATGTAAGTAGGTTCAGTTAATTTTCATTCCTGTTCATGTCTTATTTTCCTGATTTATACTATTTGGCTGTGTATTAACTCACAAAGTGGAAGATGCTTTATAACGGGTGTATTTCACTGAGTGAGGCAATGGGTTGCAGTAAATCAGTTTCATATTCTCTGTACATTACATACACTGCTCTTGTTCACCCGCCATTTCCATCTCCCGTCCCAAACCCCTCCAGCTCAGCCCGTTTCCCCGCCCAAACAGACACACTTTCATGTAATTTTCATGACACTTTTTTCAATCTTGGCTCTACATATGAGAAAAAATTTGCAATGTTTGCTTTGGAGTATCTGGCTTTTCAGTAAATAAGAATATCCAGCTTCATCTACTTTCAAAAATGGCACAATCCCTGCTTCCATGCCTGAATCAAACTCCATTGTGTACATAAATATCAAGTTTGATTTATCTGTTTGTGTGTTGTTTGACACCTAGTCTGAGTCATTGCCTAGCTAGTGTGAATAATGCCACACATTTATGTTCAACTCTCTCTGTGGTATGTTGGCTTAGAATCCTTCACGTATGTAGTCATGTGTGGTCTAGCTGGATAGCATGGTAATTCTACTTTCAGTTGTCCTCCAGAATCTCCATACTGATTTTCATAGTAACTGTACTAATGGACTTTACCATTAACAGTGTTAAAGGTCCCTTTATCCCCACATCCTCACCAGTATTTGTTGTAGCATCTCAACATACTTTGATTGCATTTCTCGTCTCAATTAACCTGGACCCCTGAGATCTCTCAGACACTGGACCTCCAACCAGGCAGCATACACCAGCTGATATGATGCCCTCAACACATATACAGCAGAGGAATGCCGGGTCTGGGTTCAGTCAGAGAAGATACATCTAACCCTCAAGAGACTGGAGACTCCAGGGAGTTTAGAGATCTGGTGGGGTAGGGACATCCTCATGGAAACAGGGGTGTGGGGAGGAGGTATGGGAGGAGGAATAGTCAGACAGTGGACCAGGAGGGGGATAAAATCTAGAGTGTTAAAAAAAAGATTAAATAAAATTTAAAAAGAAAAAAGGATACTGAATATGTTTTTTTCATATATGTTTGGCCATCTGTATTTAGTCTTTCTAGAACTGTTCATTTCTTTTGTCTATTTAGTGGATGTGTTTTATGTAGGAGGATTTTAGTGTTCTTTTATATTCTAGATAGTGATCATTTATTAGATGCAGAAATGGCCAAGATGTTTCTCCACAGGTTAATTCTTCACTATGATAAGTGGATCCATTGTTGGAAAGGTGATTATTTATTTTTTTGATGTAAAATCACTTTTCCACTTGCTAAGATTTTCTTGGCTATTGGAGTTCATGTTACATAGCCAACAACTTTCTGGAAAGTGCTTGTGTAATTTAAGAAATAATTCTAGGAATTGACAATGGGATTGACTAGTGGGGAGGATGCAGAGGAGAGGACTTTTCAAAAAAACTCCGCTGAGGATGGAAATTAGTCCAGTCACTCTCAAAATCAATATGGAAATTCTTCAAAAACTAAAAACAGATCTACCATTTGACCCAGCTATCCCACCCCTTGCAATATACCCCAAAAACTCAAGTCAGGATGTTACAAACATAGCTACATGTCCAGGCTGACTGTGGTGCCAATCACAATAATCCAGTTATGAAACAGACTTGGGTCTATCAACAAATGGATAAGAAGATTGAATGTCATACAGATAGATGATAGATGAGAGATGGATGATAGATAGATGATGGATGATAGATAGATAGATAGATAGATAGATAGATAGATAGATGATAGATGAAAGAACATTATATAGATATATGTGTGTTAGAGTTTCATTCAGCCACAAAGAATAACAAAATTTTGACATTTGTGGAGAAATGGACGGGAGTGTGGAGTGGCTGGTAGAGTAAAACTGAATAGAGGACATAAAGACAGAACAATGATGACAGTTTAGATTTTAAAAAGATGACACTGACTAAATTGATATAACTCATTGTAGTTTTGCAGATTTTATGTTAACTTTTACATGTATATGGGAGGGAATGGGTACATGCCACAGCACACATGTAGAGTCAGAGCCCAACTTGTGGAAATTGGCTCTCTCCTTCTATCATATGGATTCTAAAGATTTAAGTCAAATTATTGGGCTTGAGGACAAGTGCTTTACCACAGCACCATGTCAACAACCTGTTAAACTTGGATGAAATGGACTATAAACTATAAGCCCCAGACTATGAACGATGCTTTCACATCCTTACTAGCATGAGCTGTCGCTTGAGTTCTTGATCTTAGACACTCTGACAGGCATTAAGATGGATACTCAGGATCGTTGTGATTTGCATTTCCTTGATGACTAAGGATGTTGAACATTTAAGTGCTTCTCAGCCATTAACGATTAAGAATCCCTTGTCAAGAATTGTCTACTTAGCACTGTACCTTATTTTTAATTGGGTTATTTGGTTTGTTGCTGTCTCATTTCTTGAAGTAGGATTGGTGAAGAATTTTTCCATTCTCTTGGCTATTGTTTTGTCCTTTTGACCATGGATGCCTCCATAAAGAAACTGGAGAGAGCATACACTAGCAGCTTAACAGCTCATCTGAAAGCTCTAGAACAAAAAAAGAAGCAAACACACCCAAGAGGAGTAGATGGCAGGAAATAATCAAACTCAGGGCTGAAATCAAACAAGTAAAAACAAAAAGAACTATACAAAGAATCAACAAAACTAAGAGCTGGCTTTTTGAGAAAAATCAACAAGATAGATAAACCATTAGCCAGACTAACCAGAGGGAAGAGAGATGGTATCCAAATTAACAAAATCAGGAACAAAAAGGGAGACATAATAACAGAAACTGAGGAAACGCAAAAATAATCAGATCCTACTAAAAATGTCTATTATCAACAAAACTGGAAAACCTGTTGAAATGAAATGGATGATTTTCTAGACATATACCAGGAACCAAAGTTAAATCAGGATCAAATAAACTATCTAAACAGTCCCATAACCCCCAAAGAAGTAGAAGTAGTCATTAGAAGTCTCCCAACCAAAAAAAAAAAAAAAAGTGCACAGGGCCAGACGGTTAGTACAGAATTCTATCAGACCTTCAAAGAAAATCTAATTTCAATACTTCTCAAACTATTCCATAAAAGAGAATCCAAAACAGAAAGAACACTATCCAATTCTTTCTATGAAGCCACTCTTACACAGATATCTAAACCACAAAAAGACCCAGCAAAGAAAGAAAACTACAGACCAATTTCCTTTTTGAATATCGATGCAAAAATACTCAATAAAATTCTCTCAAACTGAATCCAAGAACACATCAAAACAATCATCCATCATGATCAAGTAAGCTTCATCCCAGGAATACAGGCATGGTTCAGTGTATGGAAATCTATCAATGTAATCCACTATATAAACAAACTCAAAGGGGGAAAAACATATGATCATCTCACTAGATGATGAAAAAGCATTTGACAAAATACAACACACATTTATGATAAAAGTATTGGAAAGATCAGGAATTCAAGGTTCATACCTAAATATAATAAAAGTAATGTACAGCAAACCAGTACCCAACATCAAACTAAATGAAGAGAAACTCAAAGCAATCCCATTAAAATCAGGGACAAGACAAGGCTGCCCACTCTCTCCCTACCTATTCAATATAGTACTTGAAGTTCTATCCAGAGCAAATAGACAACAAAAGGAGATCAAAGGGATACAAATTGGGAGGGAGGAAGTCAAGATACCATTATTTGCAAATGATATGATAGTATACATAAGTGACCCCAAAAATTCTACCAGAGAACTCCTACAGCTAATAAACACCTTCAGCAAAGTGTCTGGATATAAAATTAATTCTAACAAATCAGGGCTGAGGAAGAAATTATGGAAACAACACCCTTCACAATAGTCACAAATAATATAAAATATCTTGGGGTGATCCTAACCAAGCAAATGAAAGGTCTGTATGATAAGAACTTCAAATCCCTGAAGAAAGAAATCAAAGACCTCAGAAGATGGAAAGATCTCCCATGCTTATGGATTGCCAAGATTAATATAGTAAAAATGGCCATCTTATCAAAAGCAACCTACAGATTCAATGCAATTCCCATCAAAATTCCAACTCAATTCTTCAGAGAGTTAGAAAGAGCAATTCTCAAATTCATTTGGAATAACAACAACAACAACAACAAACAACAACAACAAAACCAAAAAAAAACACACACACACAAAAACAGGATAGCGAAAACTCTTCTCAACAATAAAAGAACTTCTGGGGGAATCACCATCCCTGACCTCAAGCTATACTACAGAGTAATAAAGATAAAAAACTGCATGGTATTGGTACAGAAACAGGCAAGTAGATGAATGGAACAAAACTGAAAACCCAGAAATGAACCCACATATCTATGGCCACTTGATCTTTGACAAAGAAGCTAAAACCATCCAGTGGAAAAAAGATAGTATTTTCAACCAATAGTTTTGGTTCAACTGGAGGTCTGCATGTAGAAGAATGCAAATTAATCCATTCTTATCTCCTTGTACAAAGCTCAAGTCCAAGTAGATCAAGGAGCTTCGCATAAAACCAGATACACTGAAACTCATAGAAGTGAAAGTGGAGAAGAGAATTAAATATTTGGGCACAGTCAAAAACTTCCTGAACAGAACACCAATGGCTTATGCGCTAAGATCAACAATAGACAAATGGGACCTCATAAAATTGTGAAGCTTCTGTAAGGCAAAGGACACACGTCAATAGGACAAAATGGCAACCAATGGGTTGGGAAAAGATCCTACTAACCCTACATCTGATAGAGGGCTACTATCCAAAATATACAAAGAACTCAAGAAATTAGACTCCAGAGAACCAAACAACCCTATTAAAAAATGGGGTACAGGGCTAAAGAGAATTTTCAGCTGAGGAATCTCACATGGCAGAAAAGCACCTAAAGAAATGTCCAACATCCTTAGTAATCAGGGAAATGAAAATCAAAATGACCCTGAGATTCCACCTCACACCAGTCATAATGGCTAAGATCAAAAACTCATGTGACAACAGATGCTGGTGAGGGTATGTAGAAAGAGGAACACTCCTCTATTGCAAGCTGATACAACCACTGTAGAAATCAGACTGGCAGTTCCTCAGAAAATTTGACATAGTACTACCTGAGGACCCAGCTATACCACTCCGGGTCATATACCCAAAAGATGCTCCAACATATAACAAGGACACATGCTCCACTATGTTCATAATATCCTTATTTATAATAGCCAGAAGCTGGAAACAACCCAGATGTTACTCAACAGAAAAATGGATACAGAAAATGTGGTACACTTACACAAGGGAATATTACTCAGCTATTAAAAACAATGACTTCATGAAATTCTTAGGTAAATGGATGGAACTAGAAAATGTTATCCTGGAACTAGAAAGTGTTATCCTAATATAAGTGGATATTAAGAAAAAAGCTAGGAATAGCCATGATACAACTTACAGACCATATTAAGGTAAAAAAAAAAAAAAAGGAAGACCAAAGTGCGGGTGCCTCAGTTCTAATTGGAAAGGAAACAAAATAATCACGGGAGGTTGAGGGCAGGAGGGACTTGGGAGGAAAAGAGGAGGGGAAGGGAAGAAGAGGGCAGTATTAGGTGTGGGAGGAGCAAGATGGACAGACGGTCAGGAAATTGAACTGAGCTGTGTAGCAATGGGAGATGGGAAATGGGGTTAGCCACCAGAAAATCCCAGATGCCAGAAAAGCAAAAGGTTCTCAAGACCCAACAGAGATGACATTAGCTGAAATACCCAACAAAGTGGGGAGATAACCTATAGAGACCACATCCAGAGGTTAGGCATGGGCCCTGGTTGAAGGATGGGGCCACCCAGCCTTCGAAAAAATTTTACCCAGAATTGCTCCTGTCTAAAGAAATGCAGGAACAAGGAGTAAGGAGTAGAGCAGAGACTGAGGGAGGGACTGCCCCACCTGCAGCTCCGTCTCATGTACAGCCACCAAACCCAAACACTTGCTGATGCCAGGAAGTGCTTACTGACAGGAACCAGATGTGGATGTCTCCTGAGAGGCTGTCAGAACCTTGTGGATGCTTGCAGCCAAACATTGAACTGAGCATGGGAACCACAATGGAGGGGTTCAGGGAGGGACAGAAGGAGCTGAAGGGGTTTGGAACCTTGTGGGAGGAACAACAATATCAAACAGCCAGACACCCCAGAGTTTCCAGGGACTAAACCACCAACCAAAGAGTACACATGGAGGGACCCATGACTCTAGCTTCATATATGGCAGGGAATGGCCTTGTCTGGCGTCAATGGGAGGGCAGGCCCTGAGTCCGGTGAAGTCTTGGTATCCCAGCGAAGGGGATTGATAGAGTGGTGGGGCAGGAGTGGGTGGGTAAGTGGGGGAGCACCCTCATAGAGGCAGGGGAGAGGGTAGAGTGGGGGGTTTTCTGGGGAAAACTGGGAGGGGGATAACATTTGAAATGTAAATAAACAAAATACACACAAAAAACCCTCAAAGATATTTTGAAATTAAAAAAAAAAAGAATTTAAATGCTATGGCCTGTTACACACACACACACACACACACACACACACACACGAAGCAAAAAACAACTATACTAGGTAAAGTAAACTACACACAAAATCCTACCTTAGGAATATACTTAAAGTTTTTGAGATTTCAACCTACTGTGGCAGGGAACAGGCCAGTGTTTGCCTGTGGACAGAGAATGAGGGGAGGAGGGAAGGGAGCACAGCAGATGCAAGAACACCGGTTGAAACCAAGTTTCAATCCATGCTGTGATTATGGTTCTAACCTGAAAACACTTCTAGACAGAGATCTTCAGTAGTGGCCATTGCTGACAAGTTGAGAAACCGTACTGATATTCACAGGTGACCATCAGTTTTTCCTCTCTCTAAAAGTGTTTATTTTTATTCTAGGTGCATGGGTGTTTTTCTGGTGTGTATGACTGCCCTGCATGTATGCTTGGTTCCAGGAGAGGTCATCAGCAGAGGGCATCGGAAACTCCTGGACTGGAATTACAGACATTTGTAAACTGCAAATGCTGGGAAGTGAAGTCAGGGACTCTGGAAAGCAGCCAATGCTCTTAGTAACTGAGCCACCGGTCCAACGCCACCGTCTTTTTCTTTTACTGCTTAGTAAATAAATTTAACACGTATTCTCTGAGGAAAGGAAAAGAGTCTTTTGCAAATTAAGTGGTATGCTAGCTAAGTTGTTTGAGGACCATCCACAGTGAGGTTTGTTGTTCTTTGTATGTGGTGGAGAAAAGAGTCATGTTGTGAAAGCCCTTGATTGGCTTGATCCATCGTCTCCAGAAAACAGTGTGGACCATGTAGAAGAACCCACTCTTCAGGAATAGCAACATTTGTTATGGTTACATATCGGCACAAATGATGCCGTCTACAGAGCTTTAGCAACTGTAGACTCATAAGATACAGCTGGAAAACTGGAATAAAAGCCAGAAGACATTTAATATTCAATTTTGTCCACTCAAACATGGATGTGTATATGCCACACACTTTTCTAGGCTTCACAGGTAAGAAGATGAAGGTGCTGTTTCTCCTTGACACTGAAGAATTTAAAGTTTAGTGGGAGAACTCATACCCCGAATTTAAAACTACCTGAATTTCACATCTCAGTTTCCTGAAATGAAACTGCATTTTAAAAGTTTTATAAGGTTCTTGCAGTTCAGAACAAACAAAGAAAAACAACTTATAACCTCAAAAATATAGTAAAAGTAAATTAAATAGATAGCTCATTGCATAAGCCTTCCCACTCTCAGATGGTTCAATGAGGTCAGTGAGGGAATGCAGACCCTCTACACTGGATTAAAAAGTAGCTATTCCAGGACTTTCTTGTCAAACACCATCCAAGGTATTTAACAGGTTAGAGTTCAAGGCAATTGCAATTAAGAGTAGTCTTTCTATTCAAGTGTTGATCCTTTCTGGGTATGACTTCTTCCCATATATTGCCTTCTTGTGAAGATTTGAGGCTAGCTTTTTGTCACAATGAAAAAAATGTGTAAAATAACATTTATTTTAGCTCATGTTTCGGGAGATTTTGGACCATGACCATTGGCCCTCAACTTTGGGACTATGATGGGGAAATAAATCTTGGGGCATCAGTTTGTGGCATAAATTCTTCACCTCCTAGTAATCAGAAGCAAAGATAGTGGAGAGAATTGGGTTCCAGTATCACCTTCAAGATACCAAAGCCTTTGACACGCAGGCTTTTAGAGGACACACCTCTGAACTCCAGCACTTCACCCTTTCCATTGGAGGTTTAAAACTTTAAGACGTGGATGCCTTTCAAGTTTCAGTTTATGTATAAAGTTTCTAGGAAACCTTAAAAATGTATATTCATTTAGTCTCTTACATCAAATAAAAGCATGACCCCTCTCTGTAATTTCAATGAATTCATGTAAATGGGCATGCAAGATGCCAAATTTTAATATGTTTTAATCTCTGTTTTCCCAGCATGCTTTGAGACCACACAATGGTATAAAATTGAAGAAGTAAACAAGGAATTCTCCCAAGGGCACGCAGTGCAAGAACAGATTAAGAACATCAGATAATCCAGACTGTCGGCTTGCTAAATCAGAGACATTTTTTCTGTGAGCAATTTAGGTATTTAGATGAAGTCCAGCCTGATTACACATAAAAAGACTCTCTAGTGTAGTTAGATTAGTTAAACACTGTGTCCTAGAAGAATACATTCTGTTATATGAAGGGAATAAACTTAAACTCTTGAGAGTTCTGCTTTAAGAGATTGCAAACCATAGGATAAAGATTGAAACCATTGTAGAGAGTGAAAGAATTTGCATTAAATTATTGCTGCCATTATTATTATTTTTGCTGTTATCATCATCACCACCATCACCATCATCACCACCACCACCACCATCATCATCACCACCATCACCACCATCACCACCACCATCATCTTATCACCATCATCTTATCACCATCATCTTATCATCATCATCATCATCATCATCATCATCATCATCATCATCATCTGTGTGTGTTGCTAGGACATGCAAGCACCACAGCAAATGTGTGGAGACCAAAGAACAACTCCGTGGGTGGTTGGTTTTCTTTTATCACCTTTACAGGAGCGCCAGAGGTCAAACTCAGGTTACTAGGCTTACTCAGTAGGCTCCTTTACCAGGCAAAGCCATCTTGCAGGTTCGAGAACTCACATTTCTGACAAATGATGAAAGTCCTTGTACCACACTTAGCATTATCCTAGTGCAGAGAGATCAAACATTAACCTTTTAAACATATTGCATGGTACCTGGGCCCCACCCTCAGAGCTTCTGACTTAGTAGGTCTTGTGCAAGGTTGAACCGTTTCACCTTTCCAAGGCTTTGGGTAAGCTCCATGCTGCTGGTCCTAGAACCACGCTCACTAACTGTGACTCAGGACCTTCTGCATGACAGTACTTTTTGTTTCTTAGGTGGTGATGGTGATTTTAACAACAATAACTCTAACTTTTAGAAGAATAAAGATGAAGACAAAGACAAGAAAAGATAGTAGGAAAGGAAAAACTGTGTGTGCACCAATACACTGATGACATGGAAACCACACGAGTTTTTCAGTTTCACAAGCACAGGTTCAAATCCCATGTGTGACAGTATCTAAGACATATATACATATATATGTATATGTTCAAGTCCTATGTGTGACAGTATCTACGATATATATTTTTGTGATTTACTTATTTTTATTTTTTTTAGTCAAATTGTAATTTTTACTTATTCACACAGGGGTTATAAACACAAAAAGGCAGGACGTGGGGAAAGGGATGACATCAGAGCGTGAGTGTTCAGGGGGTTACAGATATCTTTCAGAACAGGGTATTGGCTGGGTGAAGTTTCAGGGGATAGGTCACTATGACTCTGCCTATGATTCACTTGTCCTTATCTAAGTTGGTATTGTCTGCCAAGGCTACCTATTTACAAGGTCTATGACTACTCAGGCTTGTAGATTTCCACAAAAGCTGCCACAAAAAAACATACAGTAGCTTATAGCCATCTGTTTTAGTGTTTTTCCACAGAGACCCAAGACTTGGTGTTAGTATACATGTATGACAAGCCTATTGCTAATTTTAGACCTATGGCTGATTTTAGGCCTTCAGTGTATAAGCAGGGCTGCCCCTGACATCTCCTCCCTTCTCTAAGTATAGAAGGGCTGTGGCAAATCTAATCTTGCGAAGGCGGGGATAGAGGCCTGACCTCCAGTAATTGAAGGGGACCTTGTAATGGCTCTGGTCCCCCTGTCATTGTCCAGTGAGGCATGAGGGCCATACCCATCCTGATGTCTTTTTCCTGGAGAGGGGGTCATCACCCAACTGTGACATCACCCAACTATGCAGTCAGGCTTGTCCCTCAGGGAACCCAGAGAGATATTTTTAACTTTTATTTATATTCCCTTGCAGTACTTAGCCTCGCAGCCTAAGCAAGAATTCAGATCACCAGTCAGAGGGGGTTCTGGGTGGCCCCTCTCTGCCTGGTCTAGAGGCGGAAGTCCCTCTTTTAGGTTGGGTGGAGATGGTTTTGGGGAACACCCTGGTAGAGTAACAATTTCATCTTGAGTGTCATGGTTCTCCATAGCTAACTTATGATAATGTATCTGAATAGGTTTTGTTACCAAATTATTTATAAGATATATATTATATACACAAGTTCATATTCCATATGTGACAGTATCTAAGATACATATTCCAATTCCAATTTCTTTTATCTTCTGCAGATGAGTATGATGAGCTCCTTTTGTTTGATTCTTGCCAGTGTGTTCAATATAGCAAATACATTTCAACACATCATATATATATATATATATGTGTGTGTGTGTGTGTGTGTGTGTGTGTGTGTGTGTGTGTGTGTGTGAAATTTCTGGTATATACGCTTATGAACTTTAGCTTACCATGCCGAAGAAAAAGTTCAAATAAATCTAGTTTGCTCTCTTTCTCATATCAATCAGAGATACATGTTCTGAGGTCCTCTGCCTTCATTAAAGTACTTGATTATTCAGAAAAATGTTCATGGAGATTTGAAAAACACCCAAGTGTGTTATCATCCCCAAAGTGGAAAAGGATTATGAAGTGCTGGCAAAGTACAACCCAGGTGACAGGAACAAAACAGAACTGGCTCTGCATAAAAGTTATGGCCAGTTTTACCCCACAGGTTCAGATAAACACACACACACATACACACACAGAGACAGACAGACAGAGAGACAGAGAGACAGAGACAGACAGAGGCAGAGACAGACAGAGACAGAAAGAGAGAGAGACTCCACCTTACTCCCCAGACCCCAAAGAAAAGTATGCTGAGTCTAGGACTTGGGACTCAGGCTGTAACATGACCCTGAGTCTTAGTAGGCCCCCAGACCTTAGCACAACTGACTCCATGATAGAAGGAACATCCAGGCTGTAGAACTCAGCATATAGGCAGTGCCACGTGCCAAGACTAAAACAAACACACCTGATACATGAACATCCACAGTCTAGGAAACTCTCTACATGTACTAAGCTTGCTTTTTGGATTTTGTAGTTCTGCTTCTGGTTAACATTTTGCTAATTGAGCTGTGCCTACCCAAGATGTGGTTTTGTGCTTAAAAGCTCACTGCAAGAACAGCTCGGGGTCTACCCTGGGATTGCAAACACCCAGTGTAGTCACTAGCTGGCTAATAAAGATTTTCTATTAGATTAAATCTGCATATAATTAGTCTTCTTTGATGGTCACCCCACAACAAGACATCCACATAGATTAACATGTTTATTTCAGGGCTCTAAAAGACAGCCATGTATGAAGAACAGGGGAACATAAATTTCATTCATATTCTGTGATGGCTTGAATGTACTTGGCCCAGGGAGTGGCACTATTAGGAGGTATGGCCTTATTGGAGTAGGTGCGGCCTTGCTGAAGGAAGTGTGTCATTGTGGGCGTGGACTTTAAGACACTCATCCTAGCTCCCTGGCAGCCACTCTTCTCCTGTTTGCCTGTGGAACAAGATGTAGAATTCTAAGTTCTTCCTGTATCTTGGCTAGAAGCTGCCATGATACTGCCTTGATGATAATGGACTGAACTCTGAACCTGTAAGCCAGCCCCAATTAAATGTGTCCTTATAAGAGCTGCTTTGGTCATGACTTCTGTTCACAATAGTAAAACCCTAACTAAGATATACTCTTTCCCTTCTGGTTTTAGCATTGGCTGTCCCATGATCCAAGCAAAAATGATTTTAGTTTCTGCCTACACACTCCACTCAGAGATCAAATCACACGTGAATAAGTTTTCTCTAATGCCAACACAGCATTCTTTTGCTTATGCCAGAATTTATTTTGATATTTCTGAAGTGTGCAATACTGCATGCTTTCTGACAGTTGTCAGCCTTCCTGAAATAGTGCAAGTTTGACCCAGGGGTCTATGGCTATCAGTCACCAAGAAGAAGCTTCGTGACAAATATGCATAACTGTCACACCAGGACAAGAAAGGCACCATGCATGTCCCACACTAGTATTAACCACCTCCAACACCTACACTATGAAACCAACGTAGCCTTTATGCGAGGTCAAGACCGCAAGCCAATAGGTACTTTTTTATTGAAAAGCATTAATTTTTAATTGGTAAGAAATGAATAATGTATATTTTGAAAAATTAAATTGAATCAAAATGTTACAATTAAGGCGATCATTTATTATCCACATTCAGATACATCTGTCTGTTATAAATATTAAACCAAATGGACTGTGAGACATGGGGCATCAACTAAAGACTGCTGTGGGTAAAGCAATCTATACAGTTATTCTTGCAGTGAAAAGTAGATGCTTCTGACCTGCCCCAACACCCATATCGCTCCCCATTGTCACTCACAATAAACTCTGAAAGCTCTCTCCATTTTCACGTATTATAATTGTAGGACTTCTTCCTTAATCAAAAGCAAGTACTGACTTTCCATTACCCTCCAGTGGAACTGAAGTACTATCATTCGTACTAGCCTCCTCCCCTTCCTTCCTAATATCACTGCATCATGCAATTATTAATTTAGCTAATTTAGTAATTGTTACAGATATTGACTGTGTAACTGTTGATGACTTCAAAGCAAATCACAACAAAGGATCCTATGAAGGGCTATATTTTCTTCCTTATACTCTGTGAGTGACTTTCCCCAAGTGTTCTAACTGCTGTTCCTCTTGATTTGCATAATTTCGATCCTAGTATCTGACTTTTCCCACATGCAATTGGTCCCACCATGTGTATGCTCTCCTCACCCACTGTGATGTGTTCAGTCAAACCTTCTTCATTCCTAGGCCATCTTTTTCTTGGAGTTACAGATCTTCTTGCTCCTATCTCAGCTAATGACTGCTTCCTGAGTATCTCCTGGAATATTCTTCTTAGTGTTCTCTCAAGTTGGATTCACCAAGTCTTGATTTATCTCATATCATGAACAAAACATGTTCTTCCAAAGGTACACAAGAAAGTGTGACTATCTGACTCATATATAAAAATATTATCACTTGGGGCAAATCTCTCTTGATTTAATGGCCATGTTTGGGATTTTAGGTAACCTTTTTTACATTAAAACTATGGTGCATTCTATAGCTTTCTAGTGCCAAATGTAACTATGTCACATGCTATTCTGTTTTTTTTTTCTTTCCTTTGTTGGTGATTTTATTTGATTATTTCCTGGGCAAGTTTAGAAACTGAACACTTGAGACTCTTTCTTTTCTGTACCCTGGTCTACAAGACATGACACTGGCCCCACATCTGTGTGTTTAGGAAATGATTCTATTGTCACAATCCTTCTTTTATGTTTTATTTCTGAAGCCCCTTTTAACTCTGAATATGTGGACTGGAATGTTCCTCCAGTTTCCTTGTATTTTTTTCTTCCTTTTTTTCTGGGGGAAGCTTGCTTCTCTAGCCAGTCTTGGGACTGTGACTTCACACTAAGCAGTAAACAATTGGGAGATGGTTAGAACTATGACTACAGATGAAGATCACAATTTGTCCTTGCTAGCCTTCATGATTGACTTGACACAACCTGTGTCTTTGTCATTGTTCTATTACTGTGGAAAAGGAACATGGCCATGGCAACTCATTAAAGAAAGCATTGAAATGAGGATTGCTTACAGTTTCAGAAGTTTAGTCCATTGTCATCATAGTGGGGAGCATTGAAGCATGCAGGCAGACATGGTAACTGAGAGTTCTACATTCAGATCCAAAGGCAGTAGGAAGAGAAAGGTACTGGGTAGGGTGTAGACTTTTGAAACTTCAACGCTTGCCCTCAGTGGTACATTTCTTCCAACAAGACCACACCTATTCCAACAAGACCAAATCTAATAGTGCCACTCAATAGTGCCAGCTAATAGTGACTAGGCATTTAAATACATGAGCCTACTGAGGCCATTCTTATTCAAACCACCACATTCTACTTCCTGGTTCCCATAGACTTATAGACTTATTATAATACAAAATGCATTTAGTCTAACCTCAGAAGTACCCATGGTCTATAATAGTCTCAACACTGTTTAAAAGTCTGAAGTTCAAAATCTGTTCTGAGACTCACGGCAATCTCTTAAGAGTAAACCCCTGTAAAATCAAAATCAAAATGGAGATCACATACTTCCAACATGCAATAGCACAGCATATACATTCCAAAACAGAGAAAAATGAGAACAGTGAGGAAATACTGGACCAAAGCAAAACCAAGAACCAACTGGGCAAACTCTGAGCTCTGCCTCTCCATATCTGATGTCAAAATATTCTTAAGATTTCCAACTCCTTTCAGCTTTGTTGACTTCAACACACTTCTTTCTCTTGGGCTGGTTACACACACAGTCTGCAACTTTCCTCAGCAAATATCCCATAACTCTGGCATCTCCAGTATCTTGGTGTCTCCAATGAAACAAAGGCTTCACTTCTACAGATTCATGGAATTGTCTCTCTGGGCCTCCAGGCAGGGACAGCCCTGACATATGCTTGGCCTCAGTGAGTTTCCTTAGTCATGAAGAGAAATTCCATAATCACTTTCTTGTATTTTTTATTCTAAAGCCAGAACTATGTGGCTGAAGCTGCCAAGTTCTTCTGCTTTCTGCGGATAGAACTAGGCACTCTCATTCAAATACATTTTCATGAGTTTTCTGTTTTTGATGATTTCCTTTCCTGATTAAGTTTTTCTTTAATTCTTTTTCATACATTTGAAGCTTAGCTGGGTGGAGTCATGTCCTGAAGTTGCCATTTCCTTTTTTCTATTTAGTCTTGAGGAGTTTGTTTGTTTGCTTGCTTGCTTGCTTATGTTTTGTTTTGTTTTGTTTGAACTTTTTATCTCCATGAGCACTGCACTTAGCTACATTACATTTCCAGGCACTCCTTTTTTCCTCTCAAACTGTACATTTTGTATTTTTTTCTTGAGTAGCTTGCTCCTTTTTTTATATATAGATCTATATGAGAGTGACCACTAATGACCACAAGACAGAGTCAATGCTAGTCGGTCTTGAAATTTCCTCTCCTAACACCATTAATCCAAAAACTCTTCAATTTAACCTCAGGCAGATTTTTTTTTTTGGACAAGGGGGAAAAGCAGCCACATTCTTTGCCAAAATATCCCAAATTTAATCTCTAAGCCACTTACTATTTCTTCCCCTCTGAAACTTCTTGAGATGGACCATCTTAATCTACATTGCTCTCAGCACCTCTAACTTCTAAACTCCTACTCATACGACCCATTAAGCAACACTGCCTTCCTAATTCACAGTCCCCTAATCCACGTTCTGCCAACAAGCAGCATGATCAAGCTGGTCACACTAATATCTCAGTTTTGGTACCAGCTTCTGTCTTAGTATTCTATTCCTGTGCAGAGACATCATGATAATGGCAACTTTTATAAAAGAAAGCATTTAATTGGGACTTTCTTAGTTTCAGAAGTTTATTCATTATCCTTATGGCAGTGAGCATGGCAGCAGTTAGACAGACATGGTATCTGCAAGTTCTACATCTGGATCATCAGCAGCAAGAAGATAGAGACACTGGGCTTAGCTTGAGCATTTGAAACTCCAAGGCCCACCCTCAGTGACATAGTTTCTCCAATAAGGCCACACTACTCCAACACTTTCTAAACTTTTCAAGTAGTGTCACTCTCTGATGAGATACATTCAAATTTATGAACCTTTGGGTGGCCATTTTTATTCAAACCACCACAACCTGAAATAATCTTTGAAGAGGGAACCTCAGCTGAGAGAATGCTCAAATCAAATTGGCCTATAGCCATGTTTGTGAGAAATTATTGATGATTGATTAAGAGCTCAATTGATGATTGATATGGAAGCACTCAGACCACCTTGGGAGGCATTATCCCTCGAAAAGTCTACTCTTGAGGGAGAAAATGCAAGCATGGCCTGGTGACCCGCATACTTGGCACACTGCACTTCTTAGAAGCACAGCACAGCATGCTCATGATGTCAGAACACAGAATTCTAAAGCAGTATGAGTAGACGTAGCTAGCCTGTGCTCCCCACATCCTTAACATGATTCTTCCACATAGAGACCCCAGTGGTATGTGCACTCACTTTCCAAACTGAGTTAATGTGCTCACCAGTCACAGTCCATAGGCTGCCACTATGTGATTATTCAAGTGCAATAAAGCTAGTCTCTGAAACCATCTCTGGAGTGGTTTATCTCCACATCCTTTACTGACCCATAGGCATTGCTGTCTTGTCAGGAATGCCCCAGTAATAATGGCATAGGCTGTCTAAGAAAGCTAACTGAGTAAGCCAGGGGAAGTGGTCCAGTAAACGCCACTCCTCCAGTTGTTCCTGTCCCCAGGTTCCTACCTCAGGTTCCTGCCCTGACTCCCAACAGTAATGGACTGTGATCCACGAGGTTGAGCTGTGCCCTTCCCAGCCTTGAGCAGTCTGAACAGACCTTGTCTGCCACACAGGACCTTAACACCTAGGTGAATCCTGCTGCTTTGTTTACACTTGCAACTTCTAGCAAGAACTTTAAAGAAGAGACTGTCTGCTTGTTTTGCAGCTGAAACAAATGATGGGCTGAGGTGGGCTTTCCCTATATATTACAAGAGCTGAACATTAAATTTTGAGCCTTGATCAGAAAACTTTGTCTTGGCTTTATGCTTCTCTTGTTTTTCTGTCCTTTTTCATTTCCAGTCCCCCTTTCAGGTGGACCCAGTTCACCCGTGGCCGTAGGTGGCTACATTGAGCCTTGTGATTCATGAGGATGAGCCTTTCCTCCCTGACCTGCTTTTATCACAGCAATATAACAAAAATAGTTAGTGACCAAAGGCTCTGCTTTTCAGTGACTGGACTGTAGTTTCGATTTTAGCTTCTTAAAGGGTACAAGCATCCATGTGTGGGTATCCAGCTAACAATGGCCTCGTAACAAGCCACTCAAGATGAAATTCAATGTATATCAGAAGCATGTGTCTAGTCATTATCCAGCTTCAATTCATTACCATTCTCTGATGACATTTGGGTATTTATAGACACTTTACTAAATATGTCTTGTCATTCATATTAAACATTAACTCAAAATATTGTCTTGTATTTTTCTTGACACACAATTAATATATATTATATCTTACAGAGAAAAGGGTGTGTGTGGAGAGAGATGACTCAGCAGTTAAAAGCACAGGCTGATCTTCCAGAGGATCTCAGTTTGAATCTCAGTACCCACATGGTAGCTAACAAACATGTTGCTCCAGCTGCAGGGGATTCAACATTTTCTTACCTCCATGGGTACAGGGTCACACATGTACCCAAACATGCAAGTAAGGAAAACACCTATATACATGAAACTTTAAAATAAGAACAAAAATTAACTAGAAAATTTTTCAGGACAGGTTTAGGACTGTCAGGAGTCATCAGTAAGAGAAGCTAAAAACTAGCAGGTGATCTTCCTGAGATGAGTCCACCTTGGATTAAAACCTATGGTAGATTTGATGCAGTAGGCAAGGCCCAGGAGAAATCTATTCTAGGAAAGATTACTGTGATTAACATGCTTTTCCTGTTATTATTAACAATCACTAGATATTAACCTACCCTTTTGAGCAGGTCTCTGCAGACCTATGAAGATGTACAGTCTTGCAGCATTGCTATATTGAAAAATAGATAATAATTTTATAGAATTTCTGATTTGATTCAAATAATTTTATGAAGAAAAATTTTAAAGATGGTCTTAGTTGCTAGAAAGATGTAAAAAAGTTAGAATCAAGAATAGAATGTGCCCACTCCTCAGGCTATATAATAAGAAATGCAATGAGCCTTCATAATCACACTAAAAAGAGAAATAGACTTGGAACAATTTTGTTTTCAAGGAAAAACATTTATGTCCAAGGATAAAGTCACAGGTGTGTGCTATGATAAGGGAAGGCCATGTAAAAACTGTTGCTTTGAACTTATAATGAGATTATAGAATGAAACACTGCTTTGAACTTAATATCAACATCTTTCTGTAACTCCCATTTATGTAGCATTTATCTCTGTGGTGGTTTTCTAAAGAGCTGTTTGTCTAGGAAGGTCTAAAAGACCAGGGAAAAGAAATAATGCTGTTGGTTGAATGGTTTGGCTTAGAGAGAGCTTTGCCCCATCCATCCATCCATCCATCCATCCATCCATCCATCCATCCATCCTTCCTTCCATCCATCCAACCATCCATCCATCCATCCATCCATCCATCCATCCATCCTTCCATCCATCCATCCAACCATCCATCCATCCATCCATCCATCCATCCACCTATCCATCCACCCATTCATCCATCCACATGTGTATGTCTGTTTGTCTATATGTTTGTGGGTAGGTATATGTGTATGTATGTAAGCATGCATAAATACTTGTGGAGTTGATTGTGATAGACAGTCTGGCCCAGCCAGAGTGTGAGTGTGTGAATGTTTGAATGTATAAATGTCTGTGCATATTTGCCTGTATACAGCATCTTTTAACTCTTTTCCTTTCCTTACTCTCTGGTTCACAAAGAGTTAAGAGTCAGCTTAGCCAGAAAAGAGCACTGGCCCTAAATCCTTTTACTTATTTCCCTGATGCTAAACACTATGTGTTAACAACCAGATATTAGCACTTATTAAAGCACAAGTAATAGTTAAGTTTCTTTTCTTTTTTTTTTTTTTTTTTTTTGGTTTTTCAAGACAGGGTTTCTCTGTGTAGCCCTGGCTGTCCTGGAACTCACTCTGTAGACCAGGCTGGGCTCGAACTCAGAAATCCACCTGCCTCTGCCTCCCAAGTGCTGGGATTAAAGGCGTGCGCCACCACCGCCCGGCAATAGTTAAGTTTCTAATGCTTAATGAAACACAGAACAGTAAGAGTTAAGTTTCCCTAGTACTTATTTAAGCATAAAGAGTTAAATGAAGCACAGAGAGTTATAATATTTAATAAATCCCAGAGTAAAAGAAAAAAGAAGCCAGAATTTTTTAAACCATAGAACAAGCAAGAAAGTTTTTAGAATCTTTCAGATGTTATCAGCAAGCATTCAGTGTAGTTAGAGAGCTAGAAGCCAGAGGCCATCAGTCTTTAACACAAGGTCTGGCGTTGTGTCCCACTTCAGGCCTATTTGAGGCTGACAGGCCCCAGCATGGACAAATCAATAGAGGACATTAGATTTCCTAAGATTATAGAATCTAATAGAAGCGGGCAATGACTAAACCAGAGGACATAGACTGTAATCATAGTCTATCAATAGATTCTCAACTGCAAGAGAAAATATACTTATGTTGTCCAGGTATTTAAAATTTTTAACGTTTGCACATTCTACATTGATGAACCTTTTTATTTCTTCTGCAATATGCTGACTAAATCATTTTCAGGAGATGAGAATCAATTACGTCTATAAACATTTTCATTCTTTGTGGTAAATTACATCAATTATAATGTGAGGATATGACTCTATGGTACCTTTTAGTAAAGTCAATTTTCCATATGTAAATATTTCTTTATTGCTTCTTGGAGAGTGTAGCCACTGTTAGGCTTTCAATGTTCCCTTGGATGGTAATATACCCATGCACAAGCGAGAAGCACTAACTAAACCTTAAGTCTTATGAGAGAGAGAGAGAGATAGAGAGAGATAGAGAGAGAGAGAGAGAGAGAGAGAGAGAGAGAGAGAGAGGAAGAAAGAAAGAAAGAAAGAAAGAAAGAAAGAGAGAAAGGAAGGAAGGAAGGAGGGAAGGAAGGAAGGAAGGAAGGAAGGAAGAAAAAAGAGAAAAAAGAGAGAGAGAGAAAGGAAGGAAGGAAGGAAGAAAGAAAGGAAAGAGAGAGAGAGAAAGAAAAGAAAGAAAGAAAGAAAGAAAGAAAGAAAGAAAGAAAGAGAGAGAGAGAGAAAGGGAAGTTAGAGGTGGCAGAGAGCTAATAGGAGTGTTTCTGACCATGTTCCATTGAGTATCTGTGAGATTATCAGGAATAAAAGGGGAAAAAAATCACTAATGGAAAAAATCTTATTTTCCCAGAACATAAACTAGCTTTCTCTCATGCTTGATATTCTCTCCAGAGTGTTTCTGTGATGTGTGAAGCACAGTAAATTAGATTTAAGCATTGAAAGCAAACACATTCCACACTATTTCCACAACACGGGAGGCTTTACATAGCTCATGTACGGAATCAAGAAAGAGCTGTCTCTGTCAGTCCTGTCTGTATCCGGGCCGGGTATCAATCTGTCCATCCTGTCCGTGTCCAGGCCGGGCGAGATTTCCCGTGTCTACATAGCTCACCCCAGCACATACGAAGAGGATGTTTCTCAATTCCCTCTGCTTCTCCTCAGAATCATTTGCAACAGCCTACACAGTCATCATTCAGGTGACTCGTGACTGTGGACTGCCAAATAGGCCAAAAGCACATAAGATGACTCCAAAGTAATTAAAGCCACAGTGAAGATTGAAGCCACGGTCAAGATTGAAATAAGATATTTTCCATTTTTAATTCCTTACAGATAGAAAAGGCAAAGGGTCATGTTCTCTCTGAGAAAAATCCAAGCTTTCAAGTCCTTTCAGGTTGTAGATTTTAGGTCATCGCAAAGAACTTTGAGATGAAGGGAAGTGAGTTCTCCTATACAGCTCTGTTTTGCTTGCTTGAGAACAGACACAATCCAGAAAACCCACGGTGAATTCCAGGACTTGGGGGTGTGTACCCTACCTCCCCACCTTCCCGAATGAGGATTGTTCGGCAGTCAAAGTGACTTCTCAGTTAATTACCATCTCACAAAACTGTGATGGGATTGGTCATACTTAGCCTTCCCTCTACTCAGTGTCTAAAACAAAGTACCATGTACTACAACTGCCTCCTTATGATACTAAATAAGACAGTGAGATGTCCAGGGAAGACGGCATCCCTCAACCCTCAAACCATAAGAACACTCCTCTAGACATTTACCACAGTCTAGAGAACAAATGCTCACCATCAGTGTGCTGTTTATTTTGCACACCAGTAAATCTCTCTGTATCTGCACGTCATGGCATGTGCCCAGAAAGGACAGCTATGTTCTAAGGAGCAGCCTGCAGTTTGCTTGACTGAATTTTAGATTTAAAAATATGTCTTCTATAAAGAACAAGTATCTGCAGAATATTAAAGTAGGTCAGACTCCTGGGTCTGAAATTGAAACATTCATGAGAGTCCATGGTCCCTGAAATACTCTGATCCTCATTTTATGTGTTCTTCTCAGTGCTTTGCACGAAGCTGCAACATCTAGCTATTCATATCTGTAAGTGGCTTCCATTGTGAATATTAGCTCCTCAGTTTCCAGCCTACCTAGTCTATTACCCTAGAAGGAACTGCTGCATAGCAATGTAGTTTGGACAGAGATAACAGGGCACTAGATGGCAGATACCAGCTATGCTCAAATGAGAAGCAGCAGCATATGGAGCTGGTGAGGAAGGGAAGGAGAAGAGGTGATGGAGTCGGGTACAAACAAGCAAGAAGAAGGAATATCTCCAGTCTGCATCAACAAAGGGATAAAGGGAAAGAACACCACGTTTTAGTGCCACTGACAGAGGTTCAAATCTCACCTCTGGTGATATACATGGTGTTACTTGGCACAACACCAGGAAATTGTGACACCAATATGTGTGGTCTCTGTGGGGAATACATTACTGCTTCTCATGGGACATGGTAGGAAGCATGTAAGAACAACATGACAGCTTCTTACACACAAGTACATGGGCTTCAGGGAACAGAGGGGAAGGCTTTGATCATTTCCCTCTGTGTCTTCACTTCAGTCCCGTAAATAGCAACCAAAGTGAGAAAAGTCCGTGGATCCACTCTGAACTTTCAGGAACAGGCATTTCTCCATGCCAGTCAGTCCTGTTTCCTCATGGGCTTCATTTGTATTCCCACATGGACTTGATTCATCATCCCACCTGCTCTAAAGAGCAGCTGATTTCCCCACACACAGATCACTACAAATTACAGTTTAAAACAGTTTAGATTTTTGTGGAAATGAGAAAACTCGGGAGGTAAGTTACATGGTTACATTTTACTTGGAGACTAGAATCAAATACATCCCCAGCTGCCTTTGATGCGGGCAACGTCTCTTTCACGTAGGCAACACTGTCAGTGCTCGGGCTTAGCGCGTTCCTTCTGCACCTACATGCTGGTGAGACGGCCGCTTCTATCTTGCTGTAATCAGGTATGATGGTGTTACCCTCGGCCAATAGTCTTGCTTCTTACATTTCTACTCTCGATGGGTGAAGATGCTGCTGTGAAGTGATAAGGGCCTGAGTTTGGATCCCTAAGACCTCTTTAAAATCTGGGCAGGCTAGCGTGTGACTGTCACCTGGCACTGGGACTGAGGCGGCAGAGACAAGGATATCCCTGGCCAGCCTAACTTTAGATTCAGTGAGAGACACTCTGTCTCAAAAAAAAAAAAAAGAGGTGGGGAACGATACCCATGTCCACCCCTAGATTCACAGGCACAACCTCAGAGTGGGGGGGGGGGGTTCCATCAGATTTAGACAACAAACTAATAACCAAGGTTACTGTGTTGCTGAAGTTATCACAGTAGCCCCTGAGGGAGGCACAGCTCCTGTGTACAAGACACTTAGTCACTCTTTGGTTTCCCTGAGAGAACTCTGGACATCTTTTGTCTGTTATCAAAGTTCCAAGAAGCCAAATTAAAAGTACCATCTTCATTGGTGTTGGTGTGGACTAATTCCTCTCATGACAGGTCATGTTCACAGGCTGTAAATCACATTAGTTAAGCCCGTGGTTATCAGCAAGAAAGGTCTCAACAGAAGGTAATTATTGACAAGTTCAGGCCGCTGGGACTTCACTAGCCCCTGTCACTCCACTGTGCACACTATTCATGGACGCCTCACCTCACAGGCAGGAGTCACAGAGGCAGCTTTATAGGAAAGTGATGATAGCAGCCCTATCTATAGCTCCCCAAGGAATGCGCAGTAGTGTGTGAAAGCCAGAGGGCAAGGCCTTTGACCTCCTTAATCTCTTCTGGTTCCTTCCTCCATTCTACAAAGATGCCCCCTCTGTGTTCCACAAAGGAACCCCTTTTTCTGTTTTCCTCTCTCTTTTCTGCCACCACTGAATTCCTTTCTCTGTTTGTGTCTAAGCGTTTATACAAGACATCCTACAATGTATTAGCCACAACTGTGAATGAGGAGTTTGACATACATCTAACCTCTATGGAAACCTACAATGATGAAAAGTGCTCAGAAACTGTCATCACTAGAGGCCAGGGTCTCCTCATGGAAGCCATAGCCCTTCCCACAGCTGCCCATGCCTGTGTATTCCCTTTTCTCACTTGGGGAAAATATGGACCAGTTTCCCAGGGCACATAGCACTTTGTAATTTTCAGAGTAAAGTTGGCTGAACAAATGTGGTCCCCTCCCCAGCAACCCCCCTGGCACCACCACCCCCATACAGCTGTCCTGTGGCTAAGCTACCTCTGCAGGATTGTCAGGCATTAGCATCACACTTGGGAAAGTTCCCTTGAGGGGGAAATCAGTCACTTAATTCAGATTACTGGGGTCTCCATGCTGGGCAAAAGACTTTAGACAGGGATGGCGCGGCAGAGATCTAGGAGAGGAAGAGCAGAGGGTGCTGGGAAGCAGGAATAGAAGGATCCTGCATTCCAAGTCTAATCAATTAGCATTTTTAATCTGCAGCTAAGTCACCTCAGCTCACTACAATGATGAGCTGACCTGATGTAGCCCTAACAACCCAGGTCCTTGCTTCTGACTGGCTAGAGAGTTTCTTACCTCTTACATGAGCTCCCGCTGCCTAGGCTACTTTCCCAAAACACTCATGTAAGTTTCTCTACTCTTTCAGGATCTTGTTCAGATTTTATTTCTTAAGAGAGGCCTTTCCTCTTTGCTTTTTTTTTTTTTAATTGTTTGCCTAATCTCTCTGCTCGCTTTTTTTTTAACACTTTTTTTTGAGTTTTGTTTTTTCTGTATTTTATTCTTTTAAGAAACATTCTATCTTTGCTAACTCCTAGAATTGATATTTTTTTTCTTTTGGATATTTTTTAAATTTATTTTTAAATCAAATCATAACTTTTACTCATTCATTTTTGACACTTTTTAATTGCACTTTTTGTTATCTTAGATGCTAGAAGTTTTTTTTTAATTTGGGGTGTGCACATGCGTGTCCTTGTATGTAGACATGTATGTGCTTGGAGGCCAGGGGTGTCTTCCTTCCTTGTTCTCCATCTTAGTTTTTGAAACGAGGAGTCTCACTGAGACTGGAGCTCACGAATTCCACTAGACAGGCAGGTCAGAAAGCTTACACGGATGCTTCCGTGTGTCCACCTACCCACTACTGTGATTACAGTCAAATGATGTCACATTTAGACTTTTACATGGGTGTTGAGGATCTAAACTCAGCTCTTTGTGTTTACATGGCAAAACTTTATTGACTAAGTCATGCTCTCCACATCCCATAAAAAGCTGTCTTTATATTTTACTGTCTCTCCTGCCAAGTAGACTGCATTTCCTAGAACCAGGGCTTTGCTCACTCAGCTGCACTTTCAGTGAGTCTCCCTCCACCTCAGCTTCTCCACTGTACAACTACCTGATAATACAAACTGTCTCAAGCAAGCTTGGGCTTGTTCTTTTCATTCTTAGAAGATATAAACTTACTTGTCTCTATTAGCACAGAAAAATATTAGTGTCTTAGCTACTTTTCTATTGCCATGATAAAACACCATGATGACCAAGGCAGCTTACAAAAGAAAGCGTTTGACTGGGCTTACCATTTCAGAGGGTTGGAGTTCATGATGGCAGAAAAAAGCAACAACTGAGAGTTCACATCTTGATCCACAACCATGAGGCAGAGAGAGAGGGAAATAAACCAAACCAATCAACCAACCGTACAAACAAACGACAAAACAAAATCCACTGGGAATGGCTCAAGTTTTTAGAAATATCAAAGTTTAACCTTGGTGACTCACGTCCTCCAACAAAGCCACACTTCCTGATCCTTCCCAAACAGTTCCAGCAAGTGGGAAGCAAGTATTCAAATATGTCAGCCTATTGGGGCCATTCCCATTCAACCAGCACGATGAGATTTCCTTATGATATGCTTTATACTTTCTCTGTCCCCTCACTGTCTGACTTCCTTTACCCCTCCCCCACCAGGCTCTCCCACCCTGGTAGATCCTTTCCTTCCTTCCTTCCTTCCTTCCTTTCTTCCTTCCTTCCTTCCTTCCTTCCTCCTTTCCTTCTTCCTTGCTTCCTTGCTTCCTTCCTTCTTCCTCCCTTCTTCCTTTCTTTCTTCCTTCCTTCCTTCATGTCACGAGTGGCCTTTTGCTCTCCCCTTCCTCACCAGCCTTGTCCACACTCACAATCTTCTTGTCTGATCACAGCTTGTATCCACTCTCACAATGAGGGTGGAGTGACTAAAGACCATCTTGATTTCCTTTTCCTTGGTCTGAACCCATGGGCGAGCAGAAAGATTTTTATTCCATGATTATCCCTGGATCTAGAATCTTGTTTTTACCAGGATTCATCTATCTCAGATACTGAGAGCAATGTTCAGGAGAGAGTCTACTCAGTGTCTCCCTGTGAGGGCAGATCTGGGACAGGCTGACTAATCAGTCAGACAGGAGTCTGTCTTCATATCCAAGAAGGAAGGACTGCAATGGATGTTCACAGTCAACATTAGTATTAATTAATGAATACTTGAATCCTGCCAAAAAAGCCAGTATTCATTATCATGTGTATATTTGGTATTGTTTGGTGAATATTGTTTAATTTTTGCCCTAAAGCAGTGGTTCACAACCTTTGGGTTGTGACCCCTTTGTAGTCAAATCACCTTTTCACAGGGATCACTCAAGACCATCAGAAAAACATAGGTATTTACATTTTGATTTATAACAGTAGCAAAGTTACAGTTATAAAGTAACAACAAAAATAATTTTATGATTGGGAGTCACCACAACATGAGGAATCTTGTTAAAGGGTCACAGCATTGGGAAGGTTGAGAACCACTGATCTAAAGGCTTCACAATGTTTGTTCTTCTTGGTTTATTTGGTTTTGTTATGTGGGTTTAAAAAATTATATTCTTTGTATACTTAGCTTGAAATTCAATAAAAGCAAGATCTTTCAAACAGCGAGCCACTGGCTTTTCCCAAGAGCAATTCATCACAGAGTCTGACTTCAAGGGTTAGCAAGTTCAACAGCTCAACTTTCAAGAGGGAGATGCATGGCATGCATCTGCAGAACCAAGCCCAAGAGGCTGAAAAAAATGAGAGAATTTAATATGTAAAATTCAGTCATATTTAGTTACAAAACAGACAAGAAGTCCAAGGTTAGCACTGTATGAGCTCAGTTACAAAGGTGCTCGCTGAACCAGATGTGATAGTTAAAGGAATCTCAGGACAGAGCTAAAAACCTAAAAGATAATTAATTTTTTAGTTTTAATAAAACCATGTACTGGGCTGCTCTCCAGGACCAATTTGGCTTTTCCATTGGGACCAGTGTCTGAGAGTTTCCCAGGCACCTCTCACAGGTTCACAAGTTTCTCCAGAAATCAACTCCAGGCTCTCCTTCCCTTCTGCCTCCTGAGACGAGCAGCTTATGGGCATTTCCAAGAAGTTAACCCTAAAGTAAGATATTTTAGGTACGTGTGTGTGTGTGTGTGTGTATCTGTCTGTCTGTCTGTCTGTCTGTGTCTGTCTGTGTGTGTGAGTTTGTGTGAATATGTGTGTAAGTATGAGTGTTATGGGACAGTGTGTGTAAGTGTATGTCTGTGATTGTGTATGTGTGTGTGTGATTTTATGGTACTGTGTAAGTGAGAGTGTGTGTAAGTGTGTAAGTGTATTCTGTGAGTGTGTATGTATGAGTGTGTGTGTAAATGTGAATGTTTGCTTGAATGTGTGTGTGAGTTTATGGGATTGTGCATAAGTGTGAGTGTGTGTAAGTGTGATTTTATGGTACTATGTTTGTTAGTGTTTGTAAGTATATTCTGTGAGTGTGTGTAAATATGAGTGTTTGAATGTATGTTTAAATGTAATTTTATGGTACTGTGTGTGAGTGTGTGTAAGTGTGTATAAGTGTATGTCTGTGAGTATGTATGTGTGAGTGTGTGAATGTGTGTGAGTTTATGAGACTGTGTGTAAGTGTGAGTGTGTCTATTATGTGTGAGTATGTGTATATAAATGTGTGTGTGTGACTGCGTGTGTACATCTCAAGAATCCACGTGTCCATGTTTGCTCAGTGGCTTCCTCAGTCGTTTTCCGTCACGTTTTTAGACAGGGTATCTCAATGAAGACTGACTGGTCCACAAGCCTCTCTTTGAATTTGGACTCACTTGCCACTTTGTGCCCTGCACATCTGGAGTCTTCCCCCTCTCCCATTGCTGGAGTTACAAGCAGACATCACCACACCAGCTCTAATGTGGGTACTGGAATCTAAACTCAGCCATCTCCATAGCCCCATGAAGATGCTACAATTAGAGAAACCAAAGTCCCCATTCTGGGTTCTTTTTCTCATTGATAAAAGTTTTAAAACAGACTCAGAAGGAAGCTTGAAGACAATTTGTTAAGAGTGAATTCATTTACAGCATGTCTACAAGTGAGCCAGCTTTTCTAGAGGGAGGATTTTAGCCAGGTGATTTGGCAGGTTTAGTTGGGTTGTCTCTAAAAAGAAGGAGTCAACAGTATTGTTAGGTCTCAAAGAAACCTGGGACAAGTTTCACTCATTCCATGTGGCTCCTCCCAGAACTTCTCACCCCTCCCTCTAGCCTAAACTCCTCCCTGCAGGGGGCTGGGCTTTGTCTCCCTTCCCCTAGCTTCTGATCTTCTATAATAACCCCAGCCACATCTGGACGTCCTCTTGGTCTCTTGGGTCCTGGCTTGCTCTGCTTCTGGCTCTGTCTTGTTCACTCACATCCTTTCCTCCCTCGCTCTCCCACTTCCTCCTCTATGGCCCTGTTCAGGCTGATGGCTATGTTCAGTCTGGACTCTTCCAGATGCCTCTGGCTGTTTTCTCCCTCTTCTCTATGATAAACCTCCTCAACCTATTCCTAGGAGCCATCATGTCCTCACTGTTTTGGTTTTTTGTTTTTGTTTTCTTTTTCATTCAAGTATGTGATGCTTGGGGTAGCTTAGAATGTCAGGTCTTCACCTAGGAACAGAGGGGAGACTTGGATTCTATTGTTTTGACCAAGAGGGGGTATCAAAAGCACTTCAACAAAGCCTGGATACCTCTACCCTTTCATATGGTGACTTAAACCCTTAGGAGTGGTAAAATTCACCAAAGCCTTCAGGGTGGGGTTCAAAGCCAGCCTTAAGGATGGAAGGGCATCCCCAGCCACTGATTCTCATCACAGTAACAATCTTCCTTTGGACCTGAGCACACATCTGAAAACAAAACAAAGTTTCTTATATGGTTACTTTAAAAAAAATGGAATTTGGTGTATCATGGGGACTTTTACTCTAGTTTAGAAACTTCTGGATTTAAAAAATTGTGTCATAGCTGAGGAAATGGCCCAACAGGTAAAAGGCTTACTTTAACAACCATGAGGACCTGAATTTAAAGTTCTAGAACTCACCTAATCCTAGGAGGGTGAGAATGTCACCTGAAACCCCAGCCCTTGGCAGATGGAGACAAGCATTGCGAAAGTAAGCTGGCTAGCTTGATCTGCCTTATCACTGAAATCTGAGCTCAAAAGAGAGACTCTGCCTCAATCAACAAGATGGAGAGCTATGGAAGACTACAGACATCAGTCGTGGACTTATACACACCCAAACATACATGTGAACACATGTAAAACATAAAAAGGAGATCACTAAAGAGAGTACTAAGTGGGCACACCGGTAGTTCCCAATATATGATGCTGAGACCCTCAGCTCTCGTCTTGGGGGCCAGGCAAATGCACTGAGATACTCCACTTGTTGAACATAAATCTCACTCTGTCGTGATCTACCGAGTACAGAATCTCTGAGGCAGGCTCCGGACCCGGAGCTTCATCATACCTTTGAGCAGCAGCTAGGAGAACAAGCTGCTGTTCCCTTGAGTTGTAAATGCTTTACAAGAACAGAAAATCTAAAATTTTCTCAATGAATCCTATTTCCAGTGGGGATCTGCTAGGGACCAATTTGTCATGAGAGGTACAGGTGTGTATTCTAAAACTACACATCAGCTCTCAGACAAACCCCATAATTTGAAAGGATGAAGACTTTCTTTAAAATCCAGAGAGGAAAATCCAAAGATCCATAGTGTGAACAAGATGCAAAATGGTGTGGTCACATGATGCTCTCGAAATGCCAGTGTTCTGGAGCCCCTTGTACCTGTGTGTTCAGTACTCCCTCTTCATTACTTGGAGAGAAAATTTGTTGTAGGGCGTGTCTCACAGCTGGGACATTTTCTAAAGCAGTCATATGATTTCTTTTTATTAAATTTTAAATGCCATTCGAAGGTGAGTTTGTGAGACTTTTAAAACGTGAATGCTGGTATCTGGTGGAGTAGGGAGTCTCTTCAGTCGCTGTGGAGAAAGAGTCCCAGGGGCTCGTCCATCAAACACAAACCCTCTGTTGCAAGGACGATGAACAGGTGACAGGAGGATTTGCTGATTCCTGGAGTCAGACTCTGACATCATTTCTTTTCATCAGCTGTATTAGTTTGTGCCTAACAAGAAAAACCAGGAGCCCTGATTTCTTCTCTCTTTGGATTCACCATGGCCTGAACAAATTCCTGTCTCCCAGGGCTAACCCTTTCAAACCCAGGAGATAATGATACAGTGTTTCAGCCCTTAATCTTGGTAATGATGTAGGGGGTTAATGAGAGTGTTTGGAAAAGGGGAATGTCTTTGAGCGTGGATCAAAGTATGGGTGAGTACATTTTATGAGAAGCAGTAATAATGGGCCAGGCGTTCCGGTGCCTGCCGAGCAAACCACTGCCCTTCTGGCCTGCATGAATTCTTGGGCCCAGGGGTGTTAATTAGAGTGAAGAAGGAGGTACTGAATAGCACCCAGGGCCCTAAAGGAATTAATCCATCTCCAAAAGGTGGCTAATTTACCTCTGCCCTCCCCACTAGGCATCCCCCATTGTTAGTGCAGAATAACTGTTCCCTTCCCACCTCCTATCACGTGGCTTTGCTTCCTCCCTCTTAACTAATGGAATAAAAAAGAGTCCAAAAGAACTATTGGAATAATCCCCCGCTCCTTAAATATTTACTCTTTACTTATTGATGGGGACACCGTCAAAGTGTGCTTATCTGTGGCAGTTTAAGATCAGCTCTGTTCCCGGCGCATCCACCCTTCCCAGCGGGGAGCCCCACACATCTGTTCAGTTGAGGCAGCAGGCATCTAAATGTCTTCCCTTCCAGATCCATGCCCACGCCTTTGCATGTTGTCTCATGGAAAACGCTTTCCACTCCGGTCACTGAAACAGAATTCCTCACAGTCTAGCATAGATGTTACCAAGGTCCCAGTTAAGTCACTTAGATTTAATCTATCTTAGCCATGGCACTATCATGAGAGAAAAGGCCCTTCATGCACAGTGAAGATTATCACAGAATTTTTCTTTATACTTGCCATTTCACTTAGAATAATTATCCCCTTGATACTCACCTTGCTTTCTCACTCATCATAAGTACCGACCCAGGGTTAAGAAGAAGTGAGAGGACTGTGAGACACAACTGGTAAGCCATGTGGCACAGAAGACACACTTACTGACTTTCATTTATTAGGACTAATTAATGGGCAGAGGACAAGCAAGTTAAATCTCCATGTTGAACAACATAATCATGGATTAAGTGTGGTCCTGTACAGCACATCTTCCGGGCAGCTGGAACTGCCCTGGCAATCACCTAATCCATTTTTTTAAGTCACATAGAACAGCCAGAGCTTAGAAAGAAGAAGCGGGTTTGTCACAGAGCTGGCTTTCCCGTTCAGGACCCTCCACTAATGAAAGCGAGCTCTTGTAAAGGACTCTGTGTAAAGAGACTCTGTGTAAAACTCAGCTACTTAAGTTTTCTACATATCTCAGAGAAAAAAAATCACCTAGGGTACTGTCAACTCTGTCTAACTCAAATTGCAAGATTACTCTTAACGATAGCACTGACACTTATCTAATCCTACGTGAAATAATAAAGCTAATTAGCCACTTAGGGAAGTTGAAAGGACAGAGGAAACTAGAGTGGGCTGGAAAATGTGTGTCCGTGCATGTTTACTGAAGCTTGTTTATTCCACAGCAAACTTACACTCTTGACACTGTGGATAACACGGATAATGAAACCCCTCAGACATCAGTTCCCTAACAAGGAATCTCCTGCTCACCCTAGAGAATTCATCTGAGTTCCTGGGAGGCTGAGTTTGTCACAGAGGCCTCTGGGAACCTTAATGACCTGGCAATAAGAAGCCTCTCTGGGCTGATAACTAGACAGAGAAATTCCTCCAGGTCACTGAGAACAGGAAGTGTGGGGGAGGCTAGCCTCTTACACATTCTGTATACAACACGATGAGGTAGGATTCAGCCAGCATTTGATCTCTGTCTCTTGCTGGTCAGCCCTCCCTACCATAAGTGAATGCAAAGGAAACAAATGCAAACAGTTCCCTGAAGAAAAAAAATCTACTACACAGCTCTTCAAGGAAGTTTCAAGGAATAATTTGACACCCTGCTCCCCTCCCAAAAGCAAGAATTAAAGATTCTTTTGGCTGGATCATAAACTCAAGAGAGTGCTTATGAAAGCTGATGATATATACAACCAGACGATTAAACACACATATTAAAGTTTGATTTAATTTAATGCTTTTGTATATGGGTGTTTTGCTTGCATGTATGTCTGTGTACCACATGCATGTATGGTATGTCTGTGTACCGCATGCTTGCATGGTATGTCTGTGTACCACATGCATGCATGTATGTCTGTGTACCGCATGCATGCATGTATGTCTG
>NW_021620769.1:215252-223416 GCF_004785775.1 Grammomys surdaster | reverse complement strand
GTGTACCGCATGCATGCATGTATGTCTGTGTACCGCATGCATGCATGCATGTCTGGTGCCTACAAAGGTCAGAAGAGGGGATCAGATCCCCTGGAATTCGAGTTACAAAAGATTGTAAGCCACCATGTGAGTGCTGGGAATCAAACCCTGGTCCTTTGCAAGAGCAGCTAGTGTTCTTAACTTCTGAGCCATCTCTTCAGCCCCACATTTTTTTTTATTACACTGATTTCTAGATACAGGGAGTATACATATTCTCACACACATATAGAACTAGAGGACAGCTTGCAGGAGTTGGTTCCCTCCTTTGATGGTCCTTCAGAAACATTTAAATCTGAATTTACATTTTGCTCATTACTTTCCTCCTTCAGCCTCTGAGGACTGCCCTTTGTGGTCATCTCAGTGATCTGCTGATGTTAGTGCTGCTGTTGTTTTATTCTGCTGCCCTAGGAAACAGTTTTTCAGGGACTCTGACATTAGCATTGAAACATTTCAGTCAGCTATGACTGGCTCTAACTTCCATTCAAAACCAAACCAAACAAAAAACCCAGAAGTGTATATTTGAGCCTATTGACTTATATTTAAAGAAATTGGAAGGAACTGAAACATTTTCTTTCTTGATTATACAGTATCCAAAAAAATTCCTGTGGTTCTTATCCGTCATGGTTTCAGTCATAATACTTTTTGGCCATCTGAGGACACAGAAGCCAAGCCTGCATTCCACAGGTAGTACTGCCCCTTCCCATGACCCCTCCATGACCCCTCCATGACCCCTCCATGACCCCTCCATGACCCTATGCTGCCACCATGAGTCTGAAACTCCTAGTGCATTTCTAGGTAGTCCTTCCCTCCTTCTACCCACCAGGACATAAAATTGTCAGCTGAAGACCTTTGCTGGGAGCCTATGTGCTCCACAGAAGCCCTCGCCTCTTTCTTGTTCTGTCAATCTAACTTCTGACTTCTGAACTGCGTTATAAATGTGCTTGCTCTGTTCAGCTTGTGGTTAGACGCTAGACCTTTCTCCTAGCTGAGCCAAAACCACTTCTGATATCCCAGTCACACATTAACACTGAACAGCTCCAAGGCTGGACCTCAAGCACCACCCTGTAGACTTAAAACTTGACAAGGTGAGGTAAAAGCAAATACAGATCCAAATGTCTGTTCTACAGTGGTAGGTAATAATCCCATACCAAAAGACTCAATCAGTGAACTATCTCTAGATGCCCAGGTCCCATCACAAAAACTCACACAACATGAGAAACCAAGATAACACGTCTCCTCCTTCCCTGAGGGAAGCAACCTAGGTGATACATAAGACAATGAATTCAAAACTGCAGTTATACGTATGCTGAATGAACTCAAAGAAAATAGGAATAAATGTGGGAATGGAGACAAGGAAAACACAAACAGCTTATTAAATAAAGAAGACAATTCAGGCTATAAAAACAGAATTAACACAGAGAGAGAAATTCTGAAAAAAGCCCAGCTGAAATAAAAACTGAAATGAAAAATTTAGTGAAACTAGTAAAAAAAAAAACCTCAGAGGAGACCTCACCAATCCACTGGATCAAGTGGAAAACAAGGCTAAAGAAATCCGATCACTCTATCAAGGAAATGATAGGATTCGCTCATAGTTTAGGTCTCTGACCTTGTTTTACATTCACACTCTAGCATGTAGCTCAAGTTGCTGTATCTCTTTTACTGAAACTTACATAGCTTTTTAAAAATCATGAATTCATTCTTACCTTACTGTGTCTGAAGTACGTTAAAGGATGAATCTAGTAACATCCTAGCTTGTAGGAAAGCATCATGAACTAACCCTTAGTATTTATTTACTGCAATACGCATTTCTAAGAGCTGAAGTTGATTTTCTTTTTATTTATAAATTTAATTGCAAGAAGACCTTATATATAAATTTTTAAAAATCACACACCAAAATTAACCAGACCCAAAGTCTAGAAGTTCCCTGAGGCGTGGTCTTTCTTGAAGACAGGCTACAGGGCATTTGACATGCTGTTCCAGGCCAAAAGTGGGTGTAGCAAACTTTGCAAAAGAGAATTTTCTACTCATCAACTCATTCTTCTCTTGGAGTTTGGTTTTAGAATTATAACTTATCTAAAAGTTAATACTGACAACAGATTTATTATTAAGCAGTTTTTAGACACCTACTCTTTTAATTTGTGAACATATTTTTTGGCAGAAGCCTGAGACCAGATTATTCAATAATGAAATAGAACCTTGGGAACCCCTCCACATCCTTACCTTTGGCTATAAGGCCAACAATGAGGAAGTTCTAGCTAAATATTGCATGAATGAAGGGCTAGCCTCTTTCACTGCTCTGAATTCAATCCCCATGTGAGTGTCCTGCCTTAGGCAAAACTCTCCTTTCTAGATGAATTGGATATCTTGAAAAGGAGAAAAAAATTTTCTTTATGAAAGATAAAGACTTTTTCCATTCCTTACTTTCTTTGTAAATTCCCTTTGGAAGAAATCCAGTGAAAGTTGAACTGGAATGAATGTAATCAGTTTGCCCACAGAATGTGATGAGCCAGTCACAGTGATATAGACAGAGATGTTATTTCTAGTTGTCAAAAATATGACTCTGTTTTCAAGTATCCTTCAGATGACTTCCAACAAATAGCAAAGTAGCCAACATGAATGGTCAATAAAGATGCCAAAAGAATAACAAAGAAAAAAATCTCCTCAATTGCCTTATTTTGAGGTGTAGGAGAACTAAGGTATTTTCCACACTGTGGCATTTCAGACACAGGTATAACCTGGGAGGATTAATCACCAAACAGAGACTATTGGCTAGAACATGGAAAGTTACTGCTACTTTCTACTTAGAACTATGTTTACATATCAGTTGAAATAGAAGTTAACAAAAAGTGAAAGAGATTATTGCAAACTGTCATCTAAGCATTATACACAGACAGTGATACACCATCTGTCCTCCAAAGCATGACTGTAAAGAACATTCATTTATCCACAAATTCTCAAGGAACACAAATGATTCAGTACCCACTTTCTCATATAGACTCTTGAAGTTTGAGAGGTAGCTTAACGTTGGGCACTAGTGGATGAGTAGTGGACTAAGTAGTAAGAACAGGGTTGAAAAAGAAGATAGCAATGCCGTGCACATCTGAGGTGTCATCAGATACATCTGAGGTGGCATCAGACACATCTGAGGTGGCATCAGACACATCTGAAGTGGCATCAGACATGAGCCTGAACACACAGAAGGCTGATGAGAGAAGAGCTCAAGTATGGGGAACTGGGTCATAAGAGTCTGAGAGCCAGCCATCGGAGGTGGTGCATCTTCAGATACACATGGAAAGCACAGAGCTTAGAGCCTGACGGGTGAAACTACCAGATAAAGATATAAGAGGTGCAGTCAATGCAACGTACAGACTCCAGTTCCTCATGGATATTTGACACTACCTTTTAGGGATTGGTCTGGTGCTGCTATGTATTCAAACGCTAAATACTGGCCTCCAAGATCTGGCTGCCCCCCAAGAGCAAATCCTCACTTGCACCAAGTGATACAGTGTAAGCCTTGCTTTAAGATTTAATTTAGTTGGTTAATAAAAGACTAGAGCCTGGGACTGGGCAGTAGAGAGAGAAAGGTATGACTTGAGGATTAAGTGAGGGGTCTCAGAGAGACCAAGAATAAGGAGAAAGGAGACTGGGAGAGAAGGAGACAGCCATGAGAGGAAATGGACTGTGAGCATGTGACCAGGAAACAACAAAAGAAAGGGACGTATGGCTGGAGTCTCAGTTAGAGTAGAGTAATCTAGGCCTCCACTTGTAAGTAAAATACCTGGACTGTGTGTCTTTTATACAGGCAAGGAAGAATCTATAGTAGTTTATTTTCCAACCACCTCCATTAGAAATCAGAAGGGAACAGGGGAAAGTACTCACAATTGTCTTGGGCATTTTTTTTTCCAGAACAAGGTAAACTCTGGGATTCTCCAGCAAAAGAGAATTTTCCTTTCCATGTTTTCTTAGTGATAACTGTTTTTCATGGTGTACTTTGTAATTTAGATAGAAGGAACTCTCTCTGTAATTACTGGAAAAAGAAAAGAAAAAGAGAAAAAGAAAAAAGAAGACAAAGAAAAAGAAAAAAGAAAAAGAAAAGATATAGTTAGTATGTCTGTTAAAGTATGTTGAAATTGGTGAAGAAAATAAGTTTTCACTCCCCATGCCCTGGCCTTGACTGATGGGGCTGTTATGTTCCAGATGTTGTAAATGAGATTTTAGCTTGGCAAATCCTCTGAATGCCACAGCAGTTCTAGAGGGATGGAAGTCAATATTCTGTTACTACAGCAAAATACTGAGCTAACCAACTTAGACAGGGAAAAGGTTTGTTTCTACGTAAGGTTTCAGCCAGGTTTGCTAAGCCCTGTTGAGTCTGGGCCATGATAAGGAAGCTGCTGAACCCAGGGTAGCTGAGAACTAGAGATGGAGAGGAAGAAAGAAACCAGAGTTCCGTAATCTTCAAGTGCATACCTTCTGAGACATGTAAACACCTAAGACTTCCCAGTACCTCTATTTCCTGATGGGTCCACTCCTAATAGCTCCCAATAGATGATGCAACTAAATCATGGCAAAGTCCACACTGATCTTCTAGGGAAAATGTCATTTCCCCTTCTGTTTTTTCTCATTGGCCTAAGGATTTGTCCTGCTATGTACATGTTTTGTCCCTGAGTGATTTGTTCAATACTACAGGGTTGCAGTTAGAATTTTGGTGTGTAACCTTTCATTAGCTATTGTTAAAGAGAAGAAGAAGCAAGAGGAAATTATGTCTCTTTGGGAAGTTTTACAGTATATAAACTTATGAGTGACAGAGAAGCTGTAAATCTCTACTGCCAATCACAAAACAGGGAACAGAGATAAGGCATTTAGAAAGTTCCAGGACACCAACAAGCACTGGTTCCTATGTCTTTGTGGGTTGCCTCCCTTCCAGTTTGTTTCCCTTAGGATATTTTCGATCTTGATAATAAATTCCTCTGAGCTTCTCTATCATGAGCTTTCTGTCACAAACCTAAGAAGGATTTGCAGTGACTGGTTGATCCTCTGGGTCTGGAGGAATAGACAGAGACAGAGAGTTAGAATCTCAGGCTTTCACACCTATCTGTTATATACAAGTGAGGACGGACAGGCAGCTGGACGGTGGAATGTTTCCCAGATGTGAATGAGCCCAGAGCTGAATCTCTCGTACTGCAACAAATAAGTTAACTAATTATTAATTAAGTTAAATACAACTGTTGGCCAGGAATGTCTCTTCACAGGCTAAGTCTCTAGACTCACCCACCCCCTACCACCTTGTCACCAAGACAAAACCTAGTCTTTGTGTCAAGTGTTCAAAATTGAGACAAATACCCCCTTCTCTAGATTCCTTCAAGCACTATTCAAGAAAGTAAATTGTATTCTCTGCTTTGATTTTTTAATGTTTATTTATTTACTGTGTGTGTGCACAGGTACCATACACACATGAAGAGGTCAGAGGGCAACCTGCAGTTGTTTCTTTCTCCTTCCACCACGCAGGTCCTGGGATAGAGCACAGGTCATTGTGATTGAAGAGCCTTGTACTCACTGAGGCTGCCTGTAAATTATATTCTTTATGCTGTTTTTTTTCCCACTAAAACAACATGTGGCAGGGTGACTAATTTGTTTAATGTCTGTGACTGTGTGACTGTGTTTCTCAGTCTTGTAAGGCTGCTAAGAAGCTTCTCACAGGTGTTTTAGTCCCTATGTTGCTGCCCTTCAGATAACCACTGCTCATGTAACTTCCATCTTTGGGAATCCCAGGACATTTTCTTTCCCTTGTAGATCATAGATACAGATGTTCCAAAGGTCATTTATCAAGAAGAGCATGTCTTCAAAGAAACAAATGGTCTCTCTATTCGAAAAACTTATTCCTAAAATTAAAACAAAACAAAATAAATCTGTAGCATTGTCATAAAAATCCTGAAACTGGGACACTCTGGGTTCTCATGACTAAGTAGCGTTATTCCACAGGGCAGTGACTCTGCCTACATCTGGTTTTCATGAATGATAATGACTGAGCAACAGGAACGACAAGGGAGTGAGGTGGGAAATTTGAGTAGGTATTCAGCCCATGTCCCACGCTCCTCCCATATCAGAACACGTCACTCCATCCCCTCTGCACTGAGAAACAATAAGTCACAAAATTCCCACAATAGAATTTGCAAGCTTTGTAATCTATATATTATCTTTAAAATAATACCTACAATATAAAAAACCATTTCCAATATTTCATATTAGAGTTTCATAGAGTCGAGAAATTATCCCTATATGATTTAGACAAAAAAAAAACCCTCCAAGTTTTCTGCTTTATAAACTTCTGTTTTATTTATTTTCTCAGTATGTAATATACTTTTTCTTCTTTCTCCAACCATAAAAAATAGATCCAGCCTAGTAAGAAAATGCTTGAAGGTGTCCTTTGTAAATCTAGGGATGAGATAGACAATAACATGTTACATAATTCTGGATTGATGTATCATTAATCATTTCATGGAAGTAGCTGTGTACCAAGAACTTAAAGAGAACATATGGCAGACTGCTGTGCCTAGGGTAACATTCTAAACTGTTAGAACTGAAATGGAATGTTCTCTGTGTTCACTGAAGAACTTCAGGTTTACACCTTTCCACCATAAATAACAGAATTTCTTAAGACAGTACTATCAGCATTTTAAATAATGAAGCATTATACGACCTTTCATACTTAAGAATCGTTTGAGAAGACTTTCAAGTAAAGTTATGATGTTTGAGAAGGTCTGAGGAATGGCTGCTTGTGACCATCAGGCATTAGGTCCAACACCAAGAGAAACAGAAACCCCAGCAAAGTTCATTCACAGACTTGACGGACATTAAACCAATATGCTGCCAAGAAAAACAGTCCCCATCCGCTGCCTTGAGGCGTCCTTCCTATGTACGTGGGAGGAATTCGTTTGCCAGATGTTGCTGCTTATTTTTCAAGTCTGTCTTCGGCTTGTGCTTATTTTTTTTCTGACCTCCCCAGCATCTCCCATATACACTGCATGGGGGAAGCAAGGCCCTTGCTAAAGCAGTACCTCACTGTTCCAGTCAGTCTCAGCATGTGTTCTTGTTTATGTGTCCAGCCTAATTGCTGATGGATACTGAATGATTAGCTTCCCCATCCCATGCTATCTGGATATCCATCAGCAAGACAGACTATTTTACAACCTGCCATCGTGAACGACATCTTTCTCCCTTGTGATAACAAAGGGCCTATTAAAGATAAATCAAGATGAAGAGGATAAAAAGTCAACTTGAAAGGGAAATGTGTTGTTTTTCAAAGACGTGTGATGTCTGGCTCTTCCAAAAGATCACACAACAGAATGTCAGGCCATGCTTATCAGCTGAGGCTCATAGAGGGAGTTCTCGTTTCTCCCTGAAGACAGAGCACCAGACTGGCTGATTACCTGTCCTTCTTTGACCTTGATCTAAAATCACCCAGTGTCCTCAGGAGGCTCCCACCCAGCCACATCTCCCTTTCAACTTGTCCAAAGTCAACTATTCTTGTGGTAGACCCTGCCTCTCTGGCCAGGTGAAGGCTTACTTCTTACTCTGATGGGATTCCCAGTGATCTCTGCTACCTTCCAGATCATTCCAAAATTACCTGTACCAGCATATGATGGAGACAGAGCATATTATTTCTTCTCTGTTGCTGTGATAAAACACTATGACTAAAGTAACTTAGAGAAGAAAGGTTTTCCTTTGACTATGATGGAGAGGGTCAGAGTCAGAGGAGCCCGAGAGCATAGCAGCAGGTAGCAGGCAGGGCAGGTGCAGGAGCAGAAAGCTGAAAGCTCACATTGTGAGCTGCAATCACAAAACATAGAGAATAAATTTGAAGTAGGCAAGTGGCTTTTACTCTGAAAGTGTACCCTTGAGGAGGACATACTTCATCCTGCAAGACTATAAACACCTGCACCTCCCTGAACGTCAACAATGATTAGGAACAAAGTGTTTAAATGAATGAGACAGTGGGAAACATTTCTCATTCAAATCTGTTACATAGGGAAATCAGAGTTGGTCCCTAGTCAGCTAGAAATATTCTACAAATAAAGCCACCACAACTGAGTTCTTAAGAGTCTCATCAAAGAACTCAAAGGATCAT
>NW_021620769.1:213853-215152 GCF_004785775.1 Grammomys surdaster | reverse complement strand
TGTGTGTGTGTGTGTGTGTGTGTGTGTGTGTGTGTGTGTGTGTGTGCAAATTTAAAACTTAAGTAAAATATGCACATAACCTCTTGTGTTATCACTAAATTGTGCTCTACTCAGAAGAGGGCCCTGGGTACACAGTGTATACATAATAGTCATCAAATAGACAAATGGGTAGATTGGTAGCTGGATGTATAGATGAGTGGATGTGTGGTCAAATGGATACAGATACAGTAACTGCTGTGTAAAGACTGAGCACAAATTTCCTTATGCATTTATTAAGATATTCAATTGTTGTAAAAAAAAATAAGGAGGACTTGCCCCTCCAGTATTTGGAGCAAAACTTTCTACATTGAGTTTGTCCAAAGTTGCCTCCATCTGCCTAGGCATCTCCAGAGTCCTCTCTGATCCTATTGTCCTGTGTAATGAAAGACTGAAGACGTATTGTAACCTGGAGCTTTACGCTCACCAGATTTTCAATTCACTGACACGCGGGGCTTGTGTTTTCTCAGCATTCTTAAATTATGCTGGAATATGTTGGAAGATTGTATTGTTTTTAAACTTCCAGAAAATGAAAATGAAAACAAGGGACCTGGGGTGGGGGATATGAACTCCATTTTGTTCAATAGATTCAACAAACACAGAAGCCCACAGTTTCTGTGAACTATACATTGTAACATTGTTTAATGTTAAACTCTGAGATTTTGTGGTTTTCTGGTCACAAAGTGTCCATGATGGATCCACTGAGTAGAATCAACCTGTGGGCACACTGTGATCCTATTGGCTTGTGTCTAATGTTCTCCTTGCGTTTATTCAGTGTTAGGTAGATTTACAGTGACAGAATATAAGATTTCACCCCACCTCCTTTGCTTAACACTTAACATTAAGGTTTTGCCAAAAAGACTTACTCTGTGTTTTAGAAATTTGTTTCCAGTTATTTCCACACACAATGGAAGTTAATTTAAACCCTTGCATCCTGCAGTCTATAGTGATAATTTTTAAAAGTCAGGAACTAAAAGAAACTAAAACTCTAAATGTCTCATTTCTCCTCCCCTACCCCCAAACAGACTATACTTGCTTACACATCTCCGACTCCCACTAGAAGGCTACCAACCCCTCCTTTCTCTGCAGTACAAAGCAATGAATATAAGTGCTGAGACCATGCTGGGGTCAGTCATAAGACTGAGTGGCCCTTAGTGCATTGTCCTCTTTGGAGTCTTTGAAGATTAAGTTGCTTCCGGAAGCCAAAAGAAGAAGAAGGAGGAGGAGGAGGAGGAGGAGGAGGAGGAGGAGGAGGAGGAGGAG
>NW_021620769.1:211839-213843 GCF_004785775.1 Grammomys surdaster | reverse complement strand
AGGAGGAGGAGGAGGAGGAGGAGGAGGAGGAGGAGGAGGAGGAGGAGTTAAAGATTATGTCTTATGTGTTTTTAAATAATTAATATAATTTAATTTTTTACATTTCTATTTTTGATTTTCATTCATGAGTACTGTATTTACATCATTTCTACCCTTCTCTCTCAGCTCCAATTCTTTCCTTGCTTTCTCCCACGTTCCTTCTCAAGTTCATGATCTCTTCCTTTTTAATTATTATTGTGACGTGTACACACACACACACACACACACAACTACAACACGCTGAAACCGTTTAGGGTCACTCGTATGCACATGTATTTAGGGCTGACCACTTCCGTGGGGTTGGAACACTTTCCACGCCTCCTCCCTGGGGAAGACTGGCTCCCTTCCCTCAGCAGCTGTTAATTGCCTGTGGCTCTTCATCTCGTGGATGAGCCTAGTGAACTCGGCCTCTCATAAGTGGGTTATCTCTGGCGTCTTGCCCAAGGGTGAAAAGATGATTGACACCAAGCATCTCAGATGAGAATCCCCAGCAACTTCCTAAATCTACATTAAGAGAGGGATTATTGAAAAGTTGTAGTTTTTGTTGTCCAAACCAGATTTGGAATGTGACATTACTGAAAGTAAAAAGTTATCTGTTAAACATGTCTTCATTAGCCCACAGGCCTCTGTGAAACTGTGTGAGCTAGCACACCTTCTATCGAAATCCCTCTTTGCCTTTCTGTGCCTCTCGCCTATCTGTAGAATTGGAAATGGTTCCTTCGAGCTGTGAGAAAACAAAAAAGTATCTGATCATGATTAGTTTTATTTTAAAAAGGAAAAGTATTAAAAACTTTAACTTAGCCGGGCGGTGGTGGCGCACGCGTTTAATCCCAGCACTCAGGAGGCAGAGGCAGGCGGATCTCTGAGTTCGAGGCCAGCCTGGTCTACAGAGTGAGTTCCAGGACAGCCCGGGCTATACAGAGAAACCCTGTCTCGAAAAACCAAAAAAAAAAAAAAAAAACAAAAAAAAAAACTTTAACTTACATTGGTAATTTTAAAAATCACATCTTAGGCTAGAGACATGGCTCAGAGTCTAAGAGTACTGGCTATTCTTCCAGAAGTCCAGAGGTCCTGAGTTCAATTCCAAGCAACCACATAGTGGCTTATAGCCAACTATAATGAGATCTAATACTGCCTTCTGGCATGCAGGGATACATGCAGACAGAAGGTTGACTACATAATAAATAAAAATAAATCGTTAAAAAAATTACGTCTGTTACAGAGCATTTAAAACAGGATAAGGATTTTGCTAACAGTTTCACCACTTATTGCCAACCATAACTTAATGAATTTATTCTCACACTTCTCAATAATAAACCTTTAGAAGGGAGTAGATTCTCTCTCTCTTTTTTTTTACTTAGTCATGACAATACTATTTGTACAATTTAGTTCTCTCACTTGTTAATTTGTAGCATTTTTTAAAAATTATTACAGATTTTTGTATTCGCAATGCTTGTGTACTGTTCAACAACTGTATACATCAAAATCCACCATCATTCCCTACAGATGGGCATTTCAAATAGCAAGTCATCAAACAACAATACCTTTCTGTGCAAAGGACATAAAACTTTCATCAAGGCAAGTCATAGAATAGATGTTACTTAGAAACCAACAGAGAAAGAGAGGCAGGGCCCAGGCTTTCCCCGCCCAGAGGACAACTCTTCAGGGTAGTTAAGAATAAAAGGCCAGAGGAAGCTGGGACCTGGCAGTCAAAGAAACTCAGCATCCTGGCAAGCAAGACAAAACAAATGCTTGTTCCCAGAAGTTCCATTTATTCCGTAGCCAGATGGAGTGTTCATCAAAGAAAACCAGATTTTCCACAGTAATAGAAAGTGTCTTTGAAAGCAGTGCTCAGTCAAAGACCACAGAATATGTCACAGAGTCCAGTGCTCAGTGAAAATGGAGCAAGGTACAGGATCCATCCATCCCTACAGCAAGGGAGCCATCCATCCCTACAGCAAGGGA
>NW_021620769.1:189738-211829 GCF_004785775.1 Grammomys surdaster | reverse complement strand
ATCCATCCCTACAGCAAGGGAGCCATCCATCCCTACAGCAAGGGAGCGGTGAAGGGAAGAAAGTTGCCTTTCTGTACCATTGTATCAATAAGAAAGAGTTTGTAACTGGTTGCCTGGATCTGAACCAACTTTTTAATGTTGTTTGCAACGTTGTATAAATACGTTTTCTTCTTTTAAGTCTAACCCCAGGTTGGGAGATGGACAGAGAGGTGACCCTTCTTTCACAAAGTCACCTTAGCTGAAGTCCATATTTAAATTTTTCCCAACCCCCCTGAAAAAAAAGTGAAAGCCCAACCATCATTTTGTCTGGGGGTTGGGAGGAGAGAGTTCCCAAGAGTAGTTTTAAAATATCGCAGTGGTAATAAGGATTGTTGCAGAAATACTAAATAACATGTGACTTGATATTTGAAGACAAATAGGGAGTGGCTTTGCCAGGTTTTAGAATTTAAAAATCAGGGGCTGGGGTGTAATGTAGCAGAGCCAGTGCTTGTCTCTGATGCAGAAGGCCCAGGTTCCATCTCCAGTGTCACATGAAATCAGTCATGGTGGCACAGGCCTATAATGTTAGCATTCACTCTGGGAGAGCGAGGCCAGAGACTGAGACATTCAACAGCACCCTCAGCTAAGTGGTGAGTCTCAGTCCTGCCTGTGCTACAGGAGAACCTGTCTCCTGCCCAGAAACAAGGAAGAAGGGAGTATAACTTGGACCTGAAGAAAATTAAAGGGCAAAAAAGTTATATCATCCCAACATGCACAAAATCAGAATCTATCTGAGCTCAACCAGAGCTTTAAAATGAGTCTAAAAATGATTTTGATGGTGGCATTTAGACTATTCAGAGACTTTCTCAGTTCTCTTCCCTCTAAAGCAGGTTTTTTATAGAAAGGACTTTCTCTCTCTAAAAATATTTGAAAATAGTTCTGAAAGAGAGAGAGGCCATGCATTCAGACATGTCTTACAAGTGCTTCCTGTGTGCTAACCCAGATCCTCTCCTTACTCATCTCCTAAGAGGTAACCCAAACAGATTAAGAAATGAAATGTTCTTTTTTCCCCCTTTGTCTCTTCTTTCTTGGCTTAGAGAACTATTTTTAAATTAACATTTCCTGTCCTCTCCCAAGAACCCTGGAAGCTTTGCAAACAGTTGTTAAAGACCTAGAATCTTTCCCATATTCGTTCAACACTGCTCCTAGACAAATCACACCCACAGAAGACATCACAGGGTCAAGTGCTGTGAGAAACACAGACATGAGCCACGGCAGATACTGGACATGGCTGCTAGTTCAAGAGAATACTGCAAAGGAAAGAGGAGCTTTTCCTTTTCAAGGAGGATTTCAAGTCCTAAGCTTGTTCTAAGTCTCTGCTGCATACAACTCAGCCCAGAACGTATTTTGTATTTCTCTTGGTGTCAAGCTTGGCTTCAAACAACAACTAGATCCAGTGATTTTTTTTTTTTTTGGACTGCATGGTTGTTCATCTCGTCATGCAACACCTTTTCCTTGGCATCAACTGCAGCAGAGTTTCGTGAGGAACTCGGGTGATTTTTTCCAGCTTACATAAAGGGAGAACAGACAGCACTTTGTGGAAAACATGGAGCATTGCCCAGTGTGCCCTTCACACAAATGAATGCACATACGCACAAGTAAACACACACACACACACACACACACACATACACACAGGTGCCAGAAGAAATATCTAGAGGAAATTTTCTTTCATCATCTTTCAGAGAAAAATCCTTGCAAACATAGCCAACCAAAGATTTTTCTGTCTCTCTTTTTTTTTTTTTCAATCTAAAATTTACAAAAGGGTTTATTTGTTTGCTTTAGGTAATAATGGCATTGCACTGGGTAATACTCAAAAATGAGAATGCAGAACCTACAAGGTTCTCTTTTGGGTTGAATTCTTCCCATCAACAGCAGTAGTTCTCTCATTAATACAAGTCGGTTAAACTTACACACTGCTGATGGGCATTTAAAATAAAAGAGTTTGAAAATCCTAGCTTCATAGACAATGATACAAATGTCCAGGCTATAACTTTCTAGAACAACAGATAGAAAAATTGTGTATTTTCTCCCAGTTAATCAAAGAAGTACTTGACCTAATAGTAAACCACAACGCTTACACTTTGTGCGTCTCCTAACTTAATGCAACATACTAGACAGAAAGAGTTTTCTGCCTTGCGACCTGTGCTTATTTTGAGGTTTCTTACATGAATTTTTAAAACTAAAAAGAATGTTTTATAGGTGCTATAGAAAAACATAGTTTTGCCCAAAGACTGAAATTCTTGAAAGGACGGCAGGGAGTCCATGGCCAATGGGGTTATGATACATCATCAAATTACTTTCGAATGTTAGCACCCATTCCCAGTGGTTCCCAGTGGCTGAGCTAAAGCACCTACAATGTACTACCCTTCTAAGATGACTTGGACATGTGAAGCTTCAGGATACTGGTCAAGGCTGCACACTCAAAATCACCTGCATTTTGACACAGAAAGTAGCTTATAGATAGCTCTTGTCCTAATTCAGTCTGTCCCTAACTTCCAGACTTCTGACCACCTTTGGTTTCTTTGTACACAGCTCTTCCACGACCTTTAACAACTACCTTGTCTGGAGCCTTCTGGCTGTGTGGGAGCAAGTTCAACAAGCTTCGCTCTCCTTAAAGCAAAGGGACTTTTGTAGACTTCAGGGAACAACAGTGACAGCCAGAGGGACCTGAATGAAACACACAGCCTTTGGAAGCCCAAGACTCTTCAGAAAACCCATCCATGAATAACCCACTGACAGTTGCCTAACAGTGTGCAAACTAATAGTAATTTCCAACACCGTGAACCACTTCTCTGTGGAATTCCACGAAGCCCTTTGCTCTGGGAGGACTTGCTCTAGGAGAGGATATGCTAACATGTATTACGTATTTTCTCAGAGGAATGCCTCCAGTTTTCTGTTGGTCCATCAGTAGAGTTCTTTTTCTGCTGAGACCAGAAGCTAAGGTCCTTCCTACTTAAGCACATCTTTAATTACATGAATTAAAACTACAGGTTTTGCTTGCTCAAGCAGCAATAGACTCTATTCAATACAAATGATCTCTAAACTTATCTGTCAGCCAAATCTTATAAATTTAATTATAATATGAGACCTCAGGGAAGTCTATTGTTTTATGTGATCCTATTCACTGCCTTCGTAAAGTGACTTTTAAAGATAAATTATTTTACTAACAACAAATGTATCATCTTTATTATTAAACCAAGAGTGTGTTTTATAAGGCTAGATAACATTCATGTTTTAAAGGGATAAATAAAGACTTAAAAAAAACCCAGAAAATCATCAGCCAAGTAAAACTTTGTCCAGGTAAATTCTTTCATTCAATAAACATTCACTGAAGGTTTTCCTAAGCCAAACATTAAGGAACATGGACAAGGCATTGGAGTGCCTGCTGTCCGCAGAGCTGACATTCTGGGAAATGATGAGCACTAAGCAAACACCAGTGAAACTGGTGTTAAGAAGACTTTAAAAGGACAGGGGCATTTAAAATGACATCTAAGAGGTATTCCTGGGGATGTAGCATTTAGACTGAGATCTGAGCCTAGTGTGACAATTCACCAAGGAAAGTGAGAAGAATCAGCCAGCTTTATACAGAGGCAATAGGCCATCATCTAAAGAGAACTGAGAAAAACATAGTAAAGCCAAGGAAAAGGGGAGGTAGGTTGGCAAGTTTGGAGAAATGGAGGCGTGAGGCGTGGGCAGGTCTCAGAGGGGAAGCCCCTACACCATGCAAAATTCTTGATCCCTTATCCACACAACAGAATTAAAACACTACAGCCACAACACTATAAAAACAAACAACAGCAGCAACAGCACTGAAGGTGATACAGCAAGCATCACAGTGATAGTTTCATGAGCACACAGATAGAGTAAACAGCGCTCAGGAAGCTCTCCCTGGAGCCTCCTTTCTCAGCTCCAGGGTATCCTTAAGGAAGAGCTCATGATGTCAGGGCTACTATGTGGCTAACATGTTTGATGCTGGGACTCTGAAGAAAAGAGAAAGGGATGGAGAGGGATAAGATGGAGAAGGAGGCACCACCAATCCGAAGGCTCAAGGTTAAGCTCAGCATTTAATGCCTCCAATAGTCCCAAGATGAGGAACTGATCAGAATGCCTGGTGTCCATTTTGTGATTCAGAAAACTATCCCAAATCCTTCATCTTAAAGCAACAAGTGCCATTTGTTACCTCACACACTTCTCACAGATGAAGAACTTGGTAGCCACTCGATAGGGTGGTTTAGGTCATGGTTTCCTATGAAGCTGTAGTCAAAACATTGACCATGGTTGTCAGTATCTGAAGCCCTCGATGTTACCTACATCCACCATTGTTTCTGAGATGACTCACTCGTACAATCCTGGTATTGATGGGACACCTTAGCCATGTGAACTTTTCTTGGGCAGTGTCACACTGCTTACAAGGAAGCTTTTACATGATTTTCTCCTGACTGAACAATTCAAGAAAAAGAGCAAGACAGAAGCTGTAGTGCTAGGAAGGCTTAGAAGCCAAACATCATCACTTTCACATTATATTGGTCTTTTTAGCTCATCTGAAGCAGCAGGGAAGCAACAACACATGGGTGTGAATACCTGTGGACCTCAATCACAGGTGGTTACTGTTCTGCATCTGAAGCTCCTGGGACCCAAGGACATGAAGTAACTTTGCAGAGGTCACACATGTGTTGTGGACTTGGAATTTAAAGCTAGCTTTCTCAAAACCCCACGCTCTAAAGCACCAAACACACTGCGTCTTTAACCTAATACTCAAAGGCAAAGATTATTTATCCACACATGGAACTGTTTATAATGATATCAAGAATGCAAAATTTAAAAAAACAAAACTCCTGGAGCCTACCAATAGACTTAATTTGGCACAAATTTCTGACTCCAACTTCCTCCAGCCTAAATTGTCAGGTTTATAAACACAGGTGTACTTGAGCCAGAATTAATCAAGTATTACACGGCACAGTAAAAGGGGGAGGGGATCACAAGCTGAGAAAGTTTAATTTAGTAAAATAAACTGACTTCAAAGCAAGCCAGATGTTTTGCATGCTACCTTTGTAAAGGATAGGCAGAGATTAAAGCCATGATAATGAAACATTTCATCCTCTCTAGGGCATGGAGGTGGGGCTTGCTTTCTTCTACTTATTTACAAGACATTAAAACCCAAAGGCTGAGTAACTAAATGCTGCCATAAATCATGAAGGCTGCCTTACTCAGTTCTAGGCTGTGTGGAAACTCGGGAAGAAAGGAAAGGGCACCCAAGACTTTCTCCACCTGTATCCACATGGCAATACTACACATGGCCGTGTGCTCATGCAGTGAGCCATCCCCACTGGTGTCCGCCTAGGAACAGGGCATGAGTCTTATTTATTTTGAAGTCAATGTAAAACATGTTGATTGTTAAGCCACGTGGAGAAAGTCTACAGACAATAGTCACACTGTAGAGGAGAAGTCTGAACTGTTCACTGTACCAGGACCTAAAGCTGTCATTTTATGCCGTCTGCAGACCCACCTACAAATGGGGGAAGCTGTGTGAATTCTCACTGAAGAGGATGTTCGGATCTTTTTCCCAAGTTCCAGCTCCCAGCTCCTGGACTCCTTTGCAACAATACACCATTGTTCAATGGAAATAACAATCTTGGAGCTTCAAGCGACTGGTTCTTTTCAACTCCAGCCATTCTGAAAGCTTTTGCCCTGTGTTTCTCTCTCTAATGAAAGCAAATGAAAAGCAGACATATCGCGGGCTGAGATCCACACAGTAAATCAAAGCCAGCCCCACTCCCTGCTTCCCAGCAGCTTTCGTATCTGCAGGCCAGGCTGCAGACCTAATCATTTTCATTCACTTCAACTCCTGTTTCAAAGCACTGGGCATGGAATAAATTAGCCAGCTCATTTTACCCTCTAGTTCATAAAAACCCCAGCACTGGTTCTTTGGAGAATATTTCATGGAAGATACAGCATTTCTCACAGAAAAAAAAAATGACAAGAAGGTAAAGGATCTATACTAGTGTTTAATAAGATTTCCAAAAATATTGAGATGTTGAACAAAAAGAAGCAGCATCCTCCAGCACAATAAAGCACCTTGAACTTTGTAGCATCTTTGATGTAGAAGAAAAAGAGGAGGGGGAGGATGAAGAGGAGGAGGAGGGGGAGATGGGAGAGGATGAGGGGGAAGAGGAGGAGGAGGAAACATGGAAGTTTTAAAATGTGACGAGTCACATACATGGGCCTCCTTGTCTTTTTCTCCGTCCCATCCCTGGTCCTACTCCATTTTAGAGACTCAGATGGCAGCTCTCTGCTATGTCATTTCAAAAGCTGTATCATTTGCATCTGTGGACAAAGTAGATAAAAAAGATCCTTCAAATCTATTGTAAGAGCCAAATGAAACTTTTGTTTGGTCTTGTTTTTAACATTGTTCTCTGGATTGGGGGTATTTGATAGTAGAATAAAATAAATATGAAATAATAGAACAGAAGGAAAGGCACAGCCTCCCGTGAATAATGGGACAGTGCTCTCATGAATGACCAGACAATGCTTCAAGCAAGCTTCTAAGATGAAAATTGGCTTAGCTCTGTGTAAAGCCAGAACTGTGTGTGCAGACCATTGTGTACAGCTTAGTGCCCGTGAAGACAGCAGGGAGCCCAAGCTCTGAGCCCTCAACTGCATGGGGTCTTTCCAAGGACTATTCTATTCCCAAATTACAGCTGTAGTTTTGGAGTCTTTTCTTCTGTTGAGAATCCTCAAATTGTCTAAGATGTAGGACCTTTGAAATTAGAATTCATTTCCGCCTCATGTTTGCAGGGACCTTCGTCATGAGCACAATATGAGCACATCAGTCAGAACTGGTGCCCAGTGGCTGTGCTTCGAAACCTCCCCAGCTCCCATGAGACGGAGTAAGATTCACATTCCTCACTGGATTCTTCACAGCCCTCCACTGTCCAGATCTTTGTTCTTTTATCCAAAACCATTCCATATTCCCTCTGACCTGTATCCCAGTCAGAAAACCCCCACACAACTCCTCTGGGGTGTACTTCTGCTATTCTCTCTCTCTCTCTCTCTCTCTCTCTCTCTCTCTCTCTCTCTCTCTCCCCTCTTCCTCTCCATCCCTCCCTTTCTCCCTTCCTTTGTCTCTCTTTCCCTCTCCTTCTCTCCATCTTTCACTTCCTTTCTCTCTCCCTCCCTTCTCTCTCTCTTCCTCTCTTTCTCCTCCTCCCCCTCCTCTCTCTCCCTCTCCCTCTCCCTCTCCCTCTCCCTCTCCTACCTCTTCCTCTTATTACTGCCTCCATCCTGGCGTTTTTAGAGGGACTTCCTTGCTCCTGTCTGGTAATTCTAAATGATCTATTATATACCCCTACCCTTCACACCCATTCTTGAGATTCTACATTACACCACTCATTTTTTTTCTCTTGTAGCTTTATTCATGTTGTCCACATATATGTATTTCTTTTCTTTTTCCTATTTTCTTGTTTAATAAGACCATCATTCCAGTGCAATCCAAGCCCTCAGGCAGCATTAGTGTTTGTTTGATTCACTGTTGGGCACACAGCTTCTAGTTAGTGCCTGGTATGTATTACATGTGCCATAAAAACACATACAAAGGATGATCAGTGAGTCATGCAGCATAATAAATGTTCCCGTTAATTGAACTTAAACCTTTAAGGAACAGACACTAACAAGACTAAAAGTAATAACAACAATCTGGTGGAAATCTTAACATGTCTTTAAAATTGACTGCTTGAATGCAATGTAAGCTTTTCCTGGCACGCTGAGGCTGTGTTCAGGAGTGGTACACTCTGCACCAGGATAAGCTCTGGAATGTTGTTCTTGGACTTTACTGATCATTAGCTCAGCAGTGACCATGCTCACGTGCCTGAAATTGCTATGCTTTTTAAGTTCTGTGTCTGCTCTCTTGCTTTGTTTTTGTTTGTTTGTTTGGTTGGTTAGTTGGTTGTTGGTTGGTTGGTTGGTTGGTTGGTTGTTGGTTGCTTGGTTAGTTTGGTTGGTTGATTGGTTGGTTGTTGGTTGGTTGGTTTGGTTTGGTTTTTATCGTGGTTGAGCTGCCAACTTGCCACCTTTTTGGAGAAAGATCCTTAAGCAACTCATCTCCTTCCTTGGCTTGACTGCTTTAGCCTGTCTATGGTCTAGGAACAGATAACAGTTGTGAGACAGTGTGGGCAGTGTAGCAGTGGACAGGCTCCTAAACCCCTGTCAGAAAATTCAGTGAGCAGAACAACTTCTATTTCAGCCTCTGTCTCCACGGCAGTGACTGTGCCCTAGCTACAAGTCAGCAATGTACGAAGTCCCCGGAAAGCTGAAATGTGCTTCAGTGACGGAAAAGCTACCATGGCAGACCCCCCTACACACAAACAGACAAGCAAAGCCACCTCAACTCTTTGTATTTCTAAGCCAAAAGGCAAAAAAGAGATGCAAGCTGAAATATTAGTGCAGATGTATGTGGGAAATACATTTGAATTGTTTTGTGGAGAAAAAAATTTGTATAAAGAGAAAAGAAAAATATTTATATAAAGAGTATATGTTGGGGGTTAGTACTTCAGAAATTTAACCAAAGCTAATGGCAAGCATCTGAAGCAGGAAACTGTAAGTTTAACTAAGGATAGCCCATGCTTGATTCATTAATTTCCCATTAGCCAATAACCAAATTAATGAGTCTTCAATGAAAATTCCCTTCTGAGTCTGAAGGAGGTAAAATTGGAGCGCAGATGAAAATGGAAACATGAAATCTAAGACTTTTTGTTTTTTTTTAAGGATGAGTCACTAAGGATCTTCTAAATGATTGATTGCAACCCGTGAGAAAAAAGAGCACATTAAGCCACTTGAGCCCAGTGGCTCTCTGGGGATCTCGCCTCCACTGTTGGAACAATTTGATTGAATAAGCTAATGCTACACATTACCAAAGTCAAAGAGTTCCAACATTTAGTTCCTTTGACTCCTGGAGTGTTTTAATGTCATTTTCTAAAGTGGAAACCCATCTAGTACCACCATAGGCTTATTAGCATATTTTACTTTTAGTTTTAACAAGGCAGGGCAGGGTGTTTACGTACACATGGAGTGCCCATGGAACCCAGACACATCAGGACTCCCTGGCTGGAGTTACAGGTAGTTGTAGGTGCTGGCAACAAACCCAGATCTTCTGCAAGAGCACTTTTAACCACTGAGCCACTTCTCCTGTCTTATATTGCTGTGTTTTTAAATATTTTGATTTCATCTTATCCAATTTTAGAAATGATAGAGGTATCTTGAAGTAAATGTCCATACACAGTAAGAAAGCTCAACTAGAGAGGGAAAAGCAATTCTGGGCAGTGAAAGCTGAGTCTCTCTAATGACAGGGGCAGATGGTGACAAATGACGACAACAGAGTTCTCTAAGAGCCAAAGTAAACCAAGGGCATGGGAGGGATTACACATTTCTTATCCAAACAAAATGTATTTCATATTGAGGAGCTGAACATCTTCTAAGAAGTATTTATTGCTTGGGCTCTTTACAAGTAATGTTAGAGAAAATAGCAATCAGAAACAACTCCCACCCGAATGTCACTGTGCTTACCAATAGAGCATATTTGTAAATAAACCCACTATGAGTTCCAATGGTAAATTATTTCATTATTTATAAGCCCACTGTGAGTACACGCATTCACACTGCTGAGCCTTACCCTATATTTACATATTTATGAAATCCATAGGTACATATATGTGTGTACATACACAGAAATAAAGCATACACATATAAATTCACATATTTATGAAGTCTATAGGTACATATATATGTGTACATAAACACAAATAAAGCATACATATGTAAAATAATTTCAAAAAATTACTCTCTAAAGAGGTAAGGTGATTGGAGGCATACCAACAGCTAGTAAGGACAGCCACAATAGGTTCACTCATTCCTGGGTGTTAACATGTTACAGTGTGACTTAATCACTTTCTCATCATGTGGTTGGGTGTTTTTCTTCTTCCCTTGGATGTAGGATGATCTTGTTAGCAGCTTCAATTCACAGAGGTGAGATTTGTGATTTCCTAGCTGACTTTGACAGACCATGCCATGTGTATTCACACATCAAGAAGCATGGGGCTGCGATGTAGAGGACAAGAAGCTCACCCAAGGGAGAGGCCCTGCCGGTAGTTGGTACCTCCTGACAGTTGTGAGGACAGAGCCTTTTAGGCTCCTCTACAGGTATGATACCAGCAAAGACCCACAACATCATGGCAGACCTCAGGAAAGGCCCAAATGGGACAACTGAAGCCAATAAAGACCAGAGCCGTAAGGTACTTTATTAAGCTAACGTTAGTCATGTTGGGGTAGTTTTCATTTTGTAAAGCAACCACTTAAGAGCATTTTATTATGAGATGCTGACACTCAAGGTACCTATACCTAACAACAGGAAAAATGTCTAATTCAAGAAATTTTCTTGCAGGTCCTTTGTGCGTATATTATAATGCCTTCTGGTTTTGTGTCTTTATGGAATTTCTGTATGTGCAAATGTGTGTGTCTCTGCATCTAAATGTGTTTCTCATGCCTTCTCTCGGGCTCCTTTTCTTCTGTTTGTTTTGTCCTATTCCCATTTGCTTGTTTTTTCTTTATTTTATTGTATTTTATTTCATTATTATTTCTTAGATGCCTGTTTGTTTCTAAGTGACAAAAGGGCGTGGATCTGGATAGGAGGGGAGGAGGAACTGGGAGGAGTCAGGAGAGAGAAAACTGTAATCAGAATATATTGTATGGGGGAAACTACTTTCAATAAAATAGTTTTCATTTTATTACATAAACTAGTTTCAATAAAAAACAGGAATTGTGGCCGTTTGTGCTACATTAACGGAGTGTCTACCTACTTTCATTTTTTGTTTTCATCTTCAGCAGAATCATAAGTAGGTTGAGGACACAACTTAAAGAACCAATAGAATTTACTGACACACTGATGTTCTAGAGGAAGAACCAATAGAATTTGCTTACATACTGATGTTCTGGGAAGAAGGATCTGGAACAATGAGTTAGGAAAATAAAAGACTATATAAGTATGATATTTGAAAGACAATGTACTTTCTCAGGCAGATGACATTCAACACATGTGCACAAAAGTAGGTCTATGGGATGCTAAAGTAGAGCAAGAAGGGACATATAAATTAGAAAATCGTGTTAATATGTGAGAAGTGAAGATATGTGTGGTGTGTATTAATAATCCTAGGCCACCTAAGCCAGCTGTGAGCACCATGACTCAAAGAGCCAGCTATCTTCTGTATTCTGACACAATCCTTTAATCAAAGAGCAATTTCACCCTACTTTATACCTATCCCAACAAAGAAATAGTCCAAACAGTCATCCAGCACTAGCTACCTAAAACACAACTGTGCTATGGATTTGGTTTATTGCTTATATCGTGTTAATTTGGGTTCCCAAATTACACAGGAATTTGCATGTCTGCAGGTAAGATGCCACAGGTCCCTGCCCCCATTTGGCTCTAATTGGTAAATAAAGTTGTCAGCAGCCAATGGCTATACAAGGAGACAGAGGCCAGACTTCAGATTTCCCAGAGAAGAAGAAGGTTTTAGAACCACCATCCTAGGAAGCAGAAAGATCAGGCCTGAGAGCTGGAGAAATGAGTATGTAAACCATGTAAGAGCCCAGGTAGAGCAGCACCAAGGACCCTCCCACAACATTTGGGTCTAGGGTAGCAAAGCTGGAATTTAGATTTTAGTAAGCAATAATTCAGGAGTATCAGAGGGGAGGTGTTAGCAACTTGGAAGTTTGAGTGGCCCAACCATTGAGCTGCTTAGGATATATTAAAAATAAGGCTCTGTGTGTGTGTGTGTGTGTGTGTGTGTGTGTGTGTGTGTGTGTGTATGTGTCTTTCATTCTAGAATCCAGATCATTTTGGTAGTGAGGGACAAAAATGCCTCAGGGTGATTTGTAATTAATTTGTAAGTAATTAATGCAGCACAAGGGTCAAAAAGAAAGAACAAAACCCCATTGCTCTCCTGCTTGTAAGTCCTGACACCATGTCACATTCAGAAGAATACCAACACCACCGAAAATACAACTGAGAAGGTGTTGTAGTGTTTATGGTAAGTCTTCACATGGTGTCACTAACGGTGGTTATCTCATCTTTCTCCCACTTGGAAACCACTTTTTGCTCTCAAAATTCCACTGACCAGGGCTAGGATATAACGGAGTTGGTAAAGTGCTTGCCACACAAGTGTGAGGACCTCAATTGGTTTCCCAGAACCCACATAATGGGCCAAGCATAGCAGCACGCAAGTAGTCCCAGCACTGGGGAGGCAGAGACAGAAGATCTCTGGGGCTCACTAGCCAGCCTGCCTAACCTAAGGTATCAGGCAGAGCCGATAAGAGGTAAGACATAAGGTATTAGACCTTACCTCAAATAACAAGGTAGATGGCTCCGAAGAAATGATACCTGAGGGTGACCTCTGTACATATACACATAAAGGTAGCCTCATGAGCACGCGTACCTATGGGTGTGGAGGAGGTGGATTGTCAAGTCAAGACCTTTCTCCAGCCTTCCCGATCTACACATCTCCTCAGAATTATATCAGAATCTCCTCTCATGCTAAACTTTTTTCTTGTGTGTCTCAACCATTTCCATTCTGAATAGCCTTTATTCCCAACCTTAATCAATCAAGCTGACTTCTGGTCCTTTTTAGGAACTCAGTTCTGTGTGACAAAGTTCTGGCCAGACACCTGTTCTCCCAAGCAGGTGCACAGGGGCAACCTGCTGTTTTGACACTTTTTTCTCCTGACACACAAAGGATGACATTTAAAACAGTGTTTCTCAAATTTCATAGAGTTCCCAAAAAAGCTTGGTAAACTGCAGTTTCTTCAGCTCATCCCCCAAAGAGTTTGATTCCTTGGGTCTGAGTGAAATCTGAGAATTTGCATTTCAACAAACTGAGGGTAAATTCCTGCACTGTGGGTCAACAACAGAACTCATGCACACTAGTTTCTCTGAGAGTTCTCTGGCAAGACTCCAGGTCACAGAAGGGCTTATTACCTAGTAGTTCATGTCTAAGTATTTTTCTTTCAGCATGTATAGGCATACTACATACACATTTTAGGATAGATAGAAATAGACGGACAGATGATAGATAGATAGATAGATAGATAGATAGATAGATAGATAGATAGATAGATAGATAGATGGATGGATAGACGATAATGTTAGGTAGATAGATGACAGCTAGGGGAGAAGGGAGAAAAGTGGACAGAGAGAAAGGAGGAGAAGAAGGAAAAAGAAGAGTCAGAAAGAAAGGATTGAGACTTCTCCCTGCTGAGTCCTACAGGCATGAGCAGCTGGTCCTGATTGTCGCAGAGCCATCTGTTGAGGACATCCTTCTTCAGGCCTTCTTCAGGCATAGCTTATCTCCCCTTCCTACCCACCACCTAGCTACCTGACAAATGCACGATTACTGGAGGTCACAGCAAGCACAACTTACTCCTGACCAAAGGGCCTGAGGTGCTGTGGCATCCAGAACACGTCTGTGGAATAGTTCAGCTCACAAACACCCCTTTCCATGAGTCTTGTCTTCAGGCTCCCTCTCCTCAGCCTGACAGCTTGCCTCACAACTGCAAGGGTTTTAGTGTAGAATACCAGGTGCCCCCCTTCCCCCCACATCTCTCTTTAATCCTATTTTTTCCATTTAGCACAGCCTGTGCGTACAGCCAACTTACTTTGTAATTTTGGGAAGACAGATTTATTATTCCTTGCTTTAATTAAAACTTTAAAACTCTCTAGCTATTATTTGTTCTTGAGTATGTAGTATATTCCAATCCTATTTATCAGAGGCCATTTGGGCTGCTGTAACAAAGTCCCATACACAAGGTGACTTACAAACCGTGAAAGTTTCTTTGGTTCATGGTCCTGTGGGCTTAGAAGCCCAGAGGGTGCTGGTGGATTTCGTGTCTGAGGATGTGCTTCCTGGGTCACATAGGGCGTCTTGTCACTAGAGCCTCATGTGGAAATGAGACCTCTCTCCAACCTCTTTCATAAACGACTCCACCTAAATTGTACCTTCCAACACTGTCACTGTGGAGGCTAGAGCTTTAATACATGAATTTGACGAGGCACTTCCATGCCTTTCTCCCTTGTCTGCATTATATTCTTAGAATCAATTCCTTCTCTTCACTTGTCACTTGGGCTCTGGCTACATCTCCCTAGACATTTTAGTAATGTTTCATTTCATTTTCTGCTTGGCTCCTGCTGCTGCATATATCAGTTGGTTCTGGTTTTGTTTGTTTGTTTGTTTGTTTGTTTGTTTCTGGAAGGATTCTCCGCAAGCTGCCATTATCCTGTCCAAGGTGTCCTGGCCAGCAGGAATTCCTTCTTCTCCATAGTGATGACCTTACAGCCTGGAACCTCACGTGCTCTTCTCTCTTGACTCAGCTCTTTGTAGAAATAATTGCTGAGAAAGGATGGGAGAGTTATGATTAATAAATAGACTTTGGGAAGGCGGCTTCTGTGGTAAAGTAGTTGTCTTACAAGTCTGAAGACCCAATTTCAATACTCAGAGTCCATGTTTCAAAGGCTGGGCATGATGGGATACACTTGGAATTCCAAACCTGGGGAGGAAGAGTCAGGCAAATCCCCAGAGCTCAGTAGTCAGTCAACAAAACCAAATTGGCAAGTGCCCAGCCAAAAAGAAACCCTGTGTCAAGAAACAAGGTGTGGAGAAATGTCTTTGTGAGTGAACTTGTTGCTAGTCAACATGAGAACTACAGTTTGGATCGTGGGAACCCGTGTAAAAGCTAGGTAGGCATGGCAGTCCATCTGTGATCCCAGCACTCAGAACGAAGAGGCAAGGGATCTCTTAGGAGAGTTAGCTAGCAAATTAGTGGACTGGCAAGCCTTGTGCTTAGATCCTGCTTCAGTAAATAAGGTAGAGAGTGATCAAGAAAGACAGCTCAAATCAATCTCCACACACATTTTAACATATGTGTCCACACATATGTGAACATATGCATACATGCATGTATAAACCACACACATGCGCACGCACACACACACACACACTAGGTTGACTACACACTTCATCTGACTATTGACAACTGAAGTTGACCTCTGGTCTCCACAACACACATGAACATGTACACATATAGCACATACATATATACATACATACATACATACATACACACAAAGTCTTTGCGTGTTTGAAAGTGTCTGCATCTAGTTTACAATAGATTGCTTATTTCTTGTGGTGTTGACATCTCTGAACTTAGAAGTCTTGCCCAGTACCACTGCCTCCTTGTCTTCTGTGCAGAAGTCTGACTGTCTTTGGTGATGTCACAGTCATTACCTGCTTCTGTTGATTTCTCTGTAGAAGTGATTAGGATCTCCATTTTATGACTGAATTTCTGAGACTTTACGAAATTCAAAAAGATCTGGTATTGTTCTTTCATCCGATCATCATTACGTGTTCAGTGACCTTCATGATTGAAAGCCAAGCCCTTCAATCCTGAAAACGCTGAAATTCTGAAATGTGTAAGCCACTCACTGAGCTCCTCTCCGTCTTCTGTGTTCTTTCTCTGAGGTGTCTGTCATCTGGGCCTTGGACATCTGCTCTCTGCTTTCATGCCCTTCCTACCAGAGACCTCCTTCAACTTACTCAAGTGACCCCAAATTTTCCACTGAACTGTTTATATCTGCTATTATGTTTCCCGTGAACACTGGCCCATTAATGTTTTAGTGTCTCATTAAATGTTTTTCAGAGACTTCTTTTGTTTTTTGTGTATTCTTCTTCTCTGTCTGAAACTAGTCATTTTGTGTGTGTGTGTGTTCGTGTGTGTGCCTCTTCTATATGGAATCTCCATGTGCATATGATAGGACTCCCCACAGAACACCTAACGGGACAGGCCATTCAGACCTCTCTACTTTCCAATCCATGACCCCAGAACAGAACAAGGAATGGTTAAGAGACACTCAAAACTGAACATAAAAGCTTTCATTTAATCCTATGGCCTCAAATTTCACAACACTGTTATGTCTCAAACCTGTGACAATTGGCCAAGGTAGGTACTCAAAGTGGACTCTGGTCGGCAGGTTCCCCAGCATCTCTTAGCTCCTTTTGGTATCAGGAACCAGCTTTGCTGATGGTCTCCAAACCCAGTGAGTCACCTGTAGGTGTCAGGGACTCACGCATCTGTTGCCATGGCAATCACATACATTCCCAGAGTCCACTTCCCACCCTTACCTGCAAGCGGTTACATCACAGCCTAAATAAAAGGCAGACCCTTTCTGACCTTCACCCCTTCCTTCACTCTTTTCTCCCTTTGTCTCTGTCACTCCCTTCTTCTTGGCCCCACCTCCACCCCCAATAAACCTCTGTCTTGTTGAATTGCCTTGGTATGGTCATGAGCGAGATTCCAATGCAACAGTCCCTACCTATCACAAAGTGTGGCCACCATACTCAGCTCCTACCCTGAATTCCTCCATCCCAGGGGCTGGGCTGCCCTTCCCCCAGCTGCTCTTCTCTGTACAGCCCAGGCATTTTTGAAATGTGTCCTTTTTGCCCGTCCCTTTATTCGCCTCTTTGCCACCTGGCTTATTGGCTCCGGGCTCTCCTCTCTCCTTCCTCCCATCTCCATGTATGGCCCAGCTCAGTCTGCCAGGATTGTCCACTCTGGACTCTCCCAGATGTCTCTGCCTCTACCCGTTTTCTTCCTTACATCTATGATTATGGTGGTGGTGGTGGTGGTGGTGGTGGTGGTGGTGGTGGTGGCCGTGGTAAACAACCTCCTTGGAGCAGACATGTCTTCTTTTTATATTTTTTTCATTCAAATATGCAAATTTGTATTAATCATAGTTTGTGTCCTGGGTCCTTGGGATAACAAGGTCACCATCAACATAGAGTCTTTAGTGCTAGCATAGACCTGGGGGGTCTTATTATGGGAAGGAAAGACATTGTGAATATGCTAAAACTCTGGCTAGGAGAAGCAAGAGAGGTGCCTGGATATAGGGACAACAAAATATGTGTCTAGCCCAAGGGTCAGTGCCCCAGACACTCTTCCACTTTAAAGTCCATTCTCTTCTCAGTCTCCATGGGCTAAGACAATTGACTCAATTCTCCCTACTCTCTGCCAGCTGCCAATTTGCTCTTTTCTGTTGGGCAGGGAGTAGCAGGGAGGGCCATCCTAACACCAGGGATTTGCTGCATGGATATCAACAGGCTCTTCTTAACATGCCCTAGGGTCAGACCTCTCCTAAACTGTAAATAAGGTCAGTCAAAAATGCACTGTTTACCTGATGAATTTCTATCAATGCAGCTCACTGCAGAGTGTTGGTTGTCTCAGGTGATGCACTGATGACTATATAGAAACTGTAGCTCACCCCTGGCTTTCTGGAGGAAGGAACACACTTCAGATCACAAGCCCAGAAAAAGAACAACATTCAAAAGCTGAAGCACAATCTACGTTGAATGCAGATCACTTTTACATCATATAAAATTGAAGGACTATTTTCACTTCCATTGAATCACTGACTGGGCCCAGAGCATGACCTTGATAATACTATCACAAAAGTGCAAGGGCAGGAATTCTGTTTGAGACTTTTCTCTTCTACTTACCCAGAAAGGTTATTTTAAAAGCAAACCACAATTGATACTCTTTATACATCTGGACTTCAGTTTGAAAGGCACAGTAAACTTTGCATATCCCAAACCTGAAGAGGAATTTTCCCAGCCCTCCCCTATTTCTCTTGGAACATCAGCAAACTGAGTGGCAAGGGACTAAGAAGATCTTAAGTTCTCCTGCAGACATGAAGACATGAAGTATAAAATTCCATTTGGGTATTTTTTTATATTCCCTACTCAAGCACTGTCCAAAATGTCCTTATGAAACTGGAAACTGCCTTCCTTTCTCCTGCCTGTGCACTCTGCATGTCTAGAGCTAAGGAGACTGTCATAATCTACCCCTTTCCTTCCCTACTCCACCGCCTACAATATTCAGCAGCATTAGAGAGCCGTTCTTCACTGTCAAAACAAGAATGTAGTCCGTAAAACAAACTTCCTATCACTGCCAGGATAAATTATAATAAATCACAACAAGCAGAATATATTCCAAGGAAGCACCAAATGCCTTAAAGAAAAATAAGATACGTGTTTGGATAAATGGAGTGGGTTCACAAATGGAGAAACAAGGTTGTAGTAGAAACGGTGTGTTGGGAGTATCATTACAACCCAGATCAGCATCCATGTGATGTTTCATAAGAAAATACAGTGCACTGCTTTCCTGGGGTTGCTTTTCCTTTTCTTCCCCTTTATTCATCTCAGACTGGGAAGTGAGAACCCATGTGATCCATGATCAACTTGACATTCACTGTGGGACATCCTGGCTCTTTTCCTTTTGAACACAGGGAATGTGGCATATATGTCTGTGTCCCACATTTTCAGCATCATCCACAGCCCTAGAACAGGGGGAGCATGTTACACTCTCAGTCCTAAACCATATGAAACAAGTTCTGTTTCAAAAGTATGTAATGGGGTCAAGCCTGAACTATCCAAGGACTCCACTGCAGAAAGTAAGTTTATAAATGTTTAAGGGAGGCTAGCCTTGAGCTTTCCCATAGGACAGAGGGAAGGGAAAGATAAATCAAATAAACTCCAGCTAGATAAGCAGTCTGGGTGAAGGACAGGAATGGGGGCGGGGAGAGAGGGAGCTGAGGAGGTCACAAAGCCAACAAGCAGTAAAGTTCATTAGAGCAGAGCATGAAAGGAAATTGTACACACACTTAATAAAGAAAGATCAAAACAAGAGAGATGGGTTCCCAGGACCTCACTCTCGTCGGCGTCTGGCAACAGACTTGTATCTAGGACAATGTGAGCAAACCAGACAGAGGACACAGTGGGCTAAGAAGTCACAAGCGTTCAGAACAGACTCTAGCATCTCCAGAGCACTGAATGCATGAGAAAGGCAATCCATCCAAACCATCAACTGCAAGGAGCCATCAGCTACTGAGGATCCTTCATGAAAGAATCGGAAAGGCTTTTAGAAACTTCAGTTAATGAGGTTAAAGATCAATACACGTCAGAGGATGTTGTTGTCTCTGTCTGGTCTGCCTTGTCTGCGTTTGTCTTTCTACATGTAGTCGTTCATGCTTAGCACATATCAACAGGACAAGATCACATGCACAGGCTCACCAAGGACCACCTGCAATGCCACATTTGCTATTCCCAGCCCGAATTCTCTGCCAAATTCATGAAAACACAACATTTTCTATAATGTATATAAAAAAGCAGATAGGCTAAGGACAAGGTATTGTAGAAGAAGCCCATGGAACTTTAAAAAGATTGGTGAGACATGCTGTTGCTGAGACAAAGAATGATGCCGTCCTGTGAGCTTGCTGAATGCCCTGACAAGGGTGACTGGGAAGCTGTATTGGACATATGTTCCTGACCCACCTTTGCTTGCCTATATCCCAGATGGGACAAGCTGCCTTGCCTCAAGTTTTTAGACCTTGTGGAACAGAGAATCAAAAAGAGGAATTATAATGTCTCTTATATTTTTCTTAAAGGTGACCAGCTATTAGGACTCAATCATGTACTGGTCTAGAAATCAATCCAATATTGGAAGTAACAGTATACATTTGGAAGGCTGGATCTGGACTTTCTCAGAGACATATTTGGAAGTTAGCTGTAGTTCACTATGATGTTAGGATAGCAAGAGATAAAGTTGGGACAGGATCTGGATTTCAAACAAGGGTTAGTGCATGTTTTAAGGCTCTTTTAATTGTCAATCTAAAATTGCCTTTGTCTCTTCTACAGTATTTATTGTAAGTTGCATTGACTATATAATTTCCAATTGTGTTAATGTGTTGAAACCTGGCATTGAAACAGGGGCCTATCAACCAGCTTTTGTCTTACTGCCCTGAGTATCAGAAAACCTTGATTCTCTGAAAAAAGTTTGAAAGTGCTAGAAGAAGTGAGTTAGGCTTTAAGCAGAAGCAAGAAAGTAGTGGATTTGATTATTGATGGTATAACAGTTTTAATTTAATTGCTAGCATCACTGCTTCTGCAATAGCATTGACACAAGGAGTTAAGACAACTATTTTTGTTAACCACCTAGCAAAAAAAGTTACTAATGTATTGAGTATACAAAAGGATTTATATAGGTATCTGGATCAACGGAAGATGCTCTATAACCTATTTAAATTATCTGAAGGAGGTTCAGGGTTCAAGAGTTAGGAGCCATCCCAAGTGTCATGACAAATACCATTGGAGTAGTGTTACTTCTAAAATTTACAGTGAATGTCATTATAATTGGAAAAAAGTTTAAAGACACCTGTAGGGTATTTGGCATAATCCTAACAGCTCTCTGGGTGTTTTAACTTTGCATAGTGAGATTATGAATTTAAAGAATACTGCTCTGTTGAGCTTTGATGCTGCAGATAATGCTGATAAAATTATCCATGGCCTGAGGTCAGTATTTCCATTTTGGACAAACCTCAGGAAAGGCATACATAGCTTGATCAGGCTAGCCCTTCTTGTCCTGGGAATACTTTTATTCCTGCCCATTATGTTAAAGCTTGTCTCTAACTACATTGACAGGTTGGCAGCCAAAGTACATGACTTGAAACTGAAAATGGACCCCCCCAAACAGAGTTATTAATGTAACAAGCTGGCAAGCCAAGGATAGGTAAGATTCTGCACAGAGCCTTTCCAACCTAAGACAGAAGTGCATTGCTTATGATAATGCATATTCCATGACAGATAAGGAAGGCTTTCTTGTCAGAACAACCTAAAACAGGCTCAGTCTGGTTTGTGCAATAAAAGGGGGGAGATGTAGAGAGCTTTGGGGGCTGCCTGGAAGGAATCTGTCATTGGCCAAAGACAAGGAAATGGACTGCAGGCAGGAATCTAACATTGAGCTGGAACAAAGAAGTCTTTCAGGCAGAAATCTAAATCTTAAGCTAGAACAAATAAGTAGGCTTCAGACATGAAAATGACTTTGGGCTAGGACAGGGAAGTAGGCTCAGATGCTTTGATCATCCTGATAAGCCCTTAGAAATAGTGATCACAGGACTCTGTTTATTGTCGCACATGTTCTTTGACTATTTGTGTTTATTGTCTTCCTTGTTCCTTGACTATTTACATCTATTGTATAGCTAGTTCCTCAACCTAGAACTGACCTTAACACTTGCATGTAATTTAAACAGTATAAAGGCCAAAAAGGAGGAGGAGGGATGGGATAGGGGATTGATGGGTGGGGGAATGGGGAAGGGGGATGGCATCTGAAACGTAAATAAATAAAATAACAAATAAAAAATAGAAATTAAAAAAAGAAGATTTGCCACAACAGCCATCCTTCACTCTGCAGGAAACGATGGTCCAGTGTCAGCAATGTTTAATGTGTGCTGACTCTCACTCCAGTCCAGCCACAGGAGTTCAACTGCCCTTGTTAGCAAATACAGGATTTATCCCTCATGGATGTAAAGCAATGGACAGCCTGGCTGAGAAAGTCATGACTTGTACAGATGAGATCAGTCCCGAGGGACAGTGACTTTCTACCACAAAATTCATATATTCTGGTGCTAAGCCACACAGCTAGGACCTCCTGGTGTTAAAGTCTCATCAGCACCCTGACATTGTACTTTCAAGCAAACAATTGCTTCAGCTAGGTATTCAATAAGTTACTTTCATATACTATCAGCTTTTTTTTCCTTGAACACTTCTTGATTTGAGTAGACTTTCAAACATGTTGGATGTATCTGAAGCACATTCCCAGTCTTGGTTTCCCTTTCATGCCCACTGTAGAAAGATGAGCTTTGCTTGAGAGTCACATGCTGCTTGAGAATTCAGATCCACTCAGGAGACAGAAAGCAGAACATCCATCTCAAAAAATCCCACAATAGAAAGACCAAGGTTTTCTGTCTGTCTCTCTCTCTCTCTCTCTCTCTCTCTCTCTCTCTCTCTCTCTCTCTTCCTCTCATTGATCTTTGAAAGATTGCTTTTTCCTAAATTATTTTAAGGCTTGTCTTTACAGAATCCAAACATTGAAAAATTCAGTTGTTTTTCCCCTTAATTTTACCT
>NW_021620769.1:179251-189338 GCF_004785775.1 Grammomys surdaster | reverse complement strand
GAGATGAAACAACTGGGTAAATAAATTTAACATCATTGTTGTCCTTCTCTACTCTATAGGAGCCAAGGGAGCCAGGCAGGTAGCCCAGTGGTTAAGAGTACTTGCTGCTCTTGCAGAGGACCCCTATTTAGTCATCAGCATCCATATGATGGCTCGCACTCATCTGAAACTCCAGTTTCAGATCTGGCACCCTCCTCTGACCTTCTCCATCACTAGACATCTTTGTGGTGAACAAAGGCAAAGCACTTGTGCACATAAACTCTAAAACCAACTTTATAGTAGGCCATAGGACCTGCATGTCTCAGAAAGAACACCTACTCTTTCCACACCATGATAACAATGACATATCTGTTCACCAAGTTACACCAGGATCTTCATGGCATGGTCCATCAAAGAAAGAACCTATTTTCAATGCTAAATATACTATATCTTGTCCAAAAAAATTAAGCTGGAGATTTATGTAACTCTTGGTTAAACATACATTTTCTTTCTCCTTTCTGTGTGAAATGAACTTTTATTTTAAAGGAGATGAATTTTTTACTACACCATCCTCTAAGAACCTTATACTATACAAGAGCCTGCATATCAGAATTTCTAAGAGTAAATTACACAATTGCTCTATGTAATAAATAATGCTTGATCTTCACAGATTAAGGAAATACATTTCACTAAATTTAACAAAACACCCCCCCCCCGCAAAATCACATATTCAGTATGTAAGGTTTACCAGATAAATTTCAAATGCAACATGTTTTACAAGAATATGCCAGCTTTTAATGTCTAGAAAATGACTTTATTTTCAGGATTCACAAAATTATGTTCTTCATTCGAGGCCAGCCTGGTCTACAGAGTCAGTTCCAGGACAGCCAGGGCTATACAGAAAACAAGAAAAAAAACAAACAAACCAAAAACATACCAAGGGAAAAAATTGTGTTCTTCAAAAGAAATGTTCACATGTTCTTCCATAGCTTCAGGCTTTCTACACTTGGACAGTCCCATGCCACTCCAGACAAAGCTGACATGGCTGTGCTTGTTTCATTATCATTGCCCTCCTAAAACAAAGTTTAAAATAAAACTATGGAATACTTCACGAACTTCCATGTTATCCTCACCAGGAGCCATGCTAATCTTCTCTGAATTGTTCCAATTTTAGTACATGTGTTGCCCAAGCACATACAATAATGTCTCTTAGCCTGGACAATGTGTGTGTGTGTGTGTGTGTGTGTGTGTGTGTGTGTGTGTGCCTGTGTATGTGACATATATATATATATATATAAAACTTTACTTCATAGTATACTTTGTAGTATACATAGTATACTTCATGCATATATAGTATGCTACATACATATACAATGTGAGAAAACTAGTTGAATTCAGTAATAAGCACATACAAACAGAATAGTCTTAACAAGTGAGTAAGTTCTAGAGAGGAATCCAAAATTCAGCATCCCTGTCAGTGAAGGAAGCTGACCACAATGCAGCATCTTCCAATACTATGCAGTGTTCTGAACAGAAAATCCCTATAAAGACAATTCATGGGCTAGCAGTTAGCCAGGTCTATAGTTAGGATGGGAAGGATGGAGAAAAGGAAGTGACTTAATAAATTAAAGCTTTGTTTTTCAAAGGATAAAAATGTCTCCATTTTTCCTTCTTTACAGTGTTAGGCTTTGAACAGAGAGACTTCTGTGAACACTGCACCATTGAGTCACACCCCCAAGCTTCAGATGATGAAAATATCCTAAATTTAAGACTGTGGTAACGTTTGTATGACAGTGACTACAATAACAATGATTGGCGAGCACATTTGGGATGGGTCCTCTGATGCTCAACTGCCAAACACATGCATGAGTGTGTGTTTGTTACTTTTCTTGCTGTGGTCAAATACCTGACAAGAAACAACTTATGAGAGGAAGGGTTTATTCAACTTACAGTCTGACTGGACACAATCCATTATGCCAAGAAGCTGTGGTAGACTGATTGTAAGATGGCTGGTCACACTCCCTCAGCCGTCAGGGAACCAAAGGGAACAGAATGTAGAGCAAGATGAGATCTCAGACCACTCCCAACACCCTCGTGACCATCGTGGAGCACAACCCCACCAACTAAGAGTTCCAGTACATTCTCCAAAGAGCATCATACGTGAACCTGGGGGAGACATCTCACTAAGATCATAACAGTGAGTCAGTATGACCCAAATGAGGACAGCAGATACTATATCAACCTCTTTTGTTTCCTCTCCTCTTTCTTTGGTCGTGATATTTTACTGCTCTCTATTTGAACATGCTATCTAGCCAAGGATGACCTTGAACCCCTGATCCTTCTTTCTTAGTGTTGAGTTTAAAGCCATGTACTGTCAGACCTAGTTTTATGTGGTGCTGCTGATAGAACATGGAACTTCGTGCATGATAGCCAAGCACTCTACCAACTGAGCCACATCCTCAGCCTACTAATGGCCCTGGATCATATGCAAAACCTGATTAAAACAGACAGGTCCTCCTTGACGAGTATCCTCCTGGATTCTGACCTTAAACCTCTGTCTCCTCCTAGAAAAATTAAATAAGGTATCAAGTTGACTAGGAACCAGGCTCTTAGAAAAAACTTTGCTGCGTCTTGTACAAATCACTTGTGCCAATATATGATGTTGTGATGTGTAGCTAATGAAGATGCACACTAGACAATTCACAAACCTTTCCTGAACATTACCAGATGTTGACGCCTTACGGTTTTCCAGTAGAGCTGGAACACGCAGCTCTACATCAGAATGGATGCTATAGAACAGAATGAGAAGCATTTCCAGCAGTACTGTGTGCTTCTGAGCATCAGGGACACCTGTCCATGCAGACCTGAAAGCATGACTTTCAAAGGTGAACCTGTGCTGAGTAACCACGTTTGGAGTGGCTGAGGAAAAGGAGGTGTCCTAAGGGCTTATCTGATCTCGTGAGTGTACAGATGCCAGACACGTGGTTTCTGTGAATTGCTCAGCCTTTCCCTAATGTCTCCACCCCACATGCAGATCTCTGCCTTCCTCTGTAGAATCTCTTCAGGATGTGGAGCTTAAGGCACTGGTGAGTCACACACTCTCCTGCAGTCTGACTCCCTGTTGCCTTCCATTTTGACTTGACGAAATTGCACAAAGGCACTGATCTCTCTCAACACTGACAAATGGCAAGGTTTTTACAGGCTAAAAGCAATGTTCTTAAGTGAGAAATATAAAAATCACTTTGCCCATTATTTTGTTTGTCTCAAACAGTTAATAATTAAGGGACAGGCCCCAACATTCCAGCTAATTGCCTAAAAAGGTTCTGTTCTTTTCCTTTGAGTTTGCAGGGTTTGCAAACTGCCACCACTAAGAAAAAAAATCTTTTAAGTACTTAGGTGAAAATTGTCAAGGACTTTAGGTAGATGGCTCATTCAAACTGGAATTTGAATTTTTCTAAAGCAGTTTTAGTTTCATAAAATTTACATTTAAAAATAATTCCAAATAACTCTCTTAAATTAGATGAAGTAGAACTAAGAATCAATGCACAGACCTGTTCAAGTTCCTGGAGCTGGATATTGATACAACTATAGTTAGAGGATTCCAGGTCCTCCTACAACATAGCCACATCTTTTCCAGGATTCAGGCAGTCAGAAGAGAGAAGGGTGGGGACTTGGCAGACGGAGAAGATCAGATAACATCTCTAGTCAGAATACCATGAGAAAGACTAACCTTCTCCCCACACAGAAAACACGGGCTTCCTGGCAGCTGAAAAAAAAAAGCTGGGAAACAGAGCTTCTCTACCTACAGCTGCAACATGAGGGTTGGACACCAAAACCCAGAGCCTGCTGTGTCAGGACAGACAAGGCCCAAATGACTCATGACAGTCCTAAGTAGTTGCAATTACATTTCTTAGAATTGCTCTCTCATATCAAAATAATAGTAGAAATTATATGCAGTTATATTTTATATTCAAATGTATATTTATCCCTGCAGGGTCATGTAATATAGAAGAAATAAAGAATTCCAAGGAAGCGATATCTGCTCCTCTGCATCAGTGCTGCGTCCGGACCATCCTTAGCTCTGCTTGGAAAATTCAAGTTTCTGTCAGCTGAAGTTATCTCAACCAATTTTGCTATGAGCTATTTCTGACATTGCTAATATGTGTTTCTACAGAACACTTTCACAGGCCAGAGGGCAGCTGAGGGAGTCCCACAGCTTCTAGGAAGACAGTAGTTCTTAGTCTGAATAAGGAAAATTGAGATTGCTCATTAGCTCATTAGGTGTAGGGACTACCACTTAATGGAAGAATTTCTCAGAAGCAGAAGAGAACTTTTTATGGAGAGTCAAACAAGGCAAGTGATGCTGGAGCAGCTGGCTGCAGTTTTCAGTGAGAAGCATACAGCCCAGCCTCTCCAGTCTCTATTGGATAGGTTACTGAACTTGCCTACAAAATAGGATGAGCCATAGAAACTCTATAGGTGGTTGTGTGCATTCAATGGTATAAGTACACAATTGTCCCTAGCCTGTCACATGCATGGACTGCATCTTCCCATAACCAATAGCTTCCTTCTTCTCCTTCTTGTTCCCTCTAGTCCACCCCGCTTTCATAAAAAAGTGTGTGTATACGTGTGCACATGCTCACGTGTGCCACAACACACATGCGGAGGTCAGAAGACAACTCTGTGAAGTCTGTTCTCTCCATCCACCTTCATGTGGGTTCCAGGGATTGAACTCAGGTCACCCGGCTTAAGCAGCAAGCACCTTTATCCACTGAGTCATCTCATAACCTCAAGTCCTTTCTTTTTCTTAAGGAAATCAACTCAAAGTTCTGGTTGTACAGTTGAAGAGGGAAGATATACCACAAACAGACCACTGGGGCCATCTGAATTATAAGAAGGGTAGGCCTGAACTGCAGTTGGGAACTTTGCTTCCCAGGGAGGTGAGGAAGTCAACTCCCCAGTGGTCAGGTCTTGATTTAGTCTGTGGTCCAACAGTGTCAATATCACCTGGACCATCTAGTATGGCTTTCTTGAGGTAGGACCCGTAGATCTGGGGTTCCAGCATTTTCCAGGTAATTCTTTTGCTCAGTCAAGTTTGAGAAGTGCCACATAAGAGAAGATAACACCAAATCTGACAGGACAGCAAGGCACTGGCCCAGACAGCAATGTATTGCTCAAGGGCTCAAGTCAAAGAGATTTTAGGGAGAGGTGAAACAGTGAAAGCCTCTGGGGAGAACATTCAGGAACCACGAGGGCATAAGTGTCACAACATTTCCATTCAGTCAGTCGACATGAACCCACATGCTGTTCATTCATCTTCCAACAAGAAATGAGCCAGGGAGCTCATAAGAAATGAGCTGGGCAGGCTGGTTCTCAAATAGGAAGGGATCTGCTGTAAAAGCCTTAGGCTTTTGTGATAGCAAGAGAAAAAAGAGATGGGAAGACAGCATATTACCAATCCTGGGAAGAAAGGAACGCAGGAACAGAAGCGAGCAGTCCAAGTCCCAGGGGGTTAGGAAAGAGAAGGAAAATCCAAGAGCTAGACGTGGGGTTGAGACATGCTCCATCAAGCTTGCACTGGCAGAAGGCCCAGCAGGGAGCCTCCCTCTCAGAAGCTAACATCTGCCTTTCTTCACGTCTCTGCAACACTCTGGATGACCTGCTAGAGAGTGGTTTCAGCATCACAAGGATCAGGACACAGGATGCTTACAAAATTCAGTGACATGTGTAAACACTGACCTAGCTACTTCCTTGAGGTTAGCAGGCCAGTTTCATTTTACTGGCCAACTCTGTCACTTTAGCGAACCACTACAATTTATTAAGAGTATGTGAACTATAGATGCACAACTATTTATGTTGTTAAGAATATTATACACATATAATATATTTAAGTATACATATATATACTTAAAACAAGTCGAAAATGTATTATACTATACTATGTGTGTGTAATAGAAATTATGCATGTAAAACTGGAAAGTTTTTCAGTTAAAATCTTTTTCTGTGTACTTATAAAAATTTTTGTATCAATAGAAGAAATTTATACTAATGAAACATTGATTATGTATCAAAATAAATTTTGTACCAAAGTAAGAAATTATGATTTCAACTAGTAACAATTATAAAGACTTCTACCAAATGAAATTATGGCTATACAATCAATTCTAGCTATTTCCTCCCTGTTCCAATTATGACCATTTCTAAATCCCTAGAAGGGCAGCTTAGAATAACCACCTCCAGCCCCAAAGCCCAGGGACAACAACTCTTCATAACTTCTTCAAGATGAATATGGGTATTGAGATATTTTTGAAGGGGGCGAGGGTAGGGAAAATGGGGAGTTGATTGGCCTTAAGAAGGCCACACCAACAATTGTTTTAGTCTCTGATGTCTGTGTCCTGACTGGATCCAGTTGAAAGTCCAAGACATCAGGACAGCATGTCTGACGATGAGGCTCACCAAGGCTGTATATTCTGTAGTATATAAATCTCAAAACAAAATTTTAGTATCATCAAGATAACTTTTTTGTTTGTTTCTCTGGAATCTATTTCTCAGGGGGGTCTCCCTTTATCAAATCTGATCCATATTACTCTGGAAGTTGTATAAACACTGATCACCTTTTCTAAAAACTCAAAGACAAAACCTTTCTACCAAATCAGCATATCCTTGAGCCAGTAACCAGAAAAACCTTTATTTTGACCTCTCTCTCAGAGGAATAATATAACCATAAAACTCAAAATCACATCCATTTTGAAAATTAAAACACTCCAAAACAAATGAAGATTCTTGTGGAGTCCATGTTAGACAGAATTTGAGTATCCTGTGAGGCATATTAGAACAATATATCTTTATATCATCTTTAAAACAACTGATTCACACATCTATCTGTACCTGCTTATAAGCAGGCAGCTAGTCAAAGTGAGAGTTAAACCCAGAATTCCCATGGGGCCCATGTTAGACAGAATTTGAGTAGCCTATAAGACATAATAGAGCAATATATCTTTATACCATCTTTAAAATAATTAATTCAAACTTTCACTAATTTCTGTCTATAGGAAGCAAGTAGTTTTTACTTGTGAAGCTCTCTGACTAGAGCAGCCATCTTGTTATACCATCTATCTGTTTGGCTCTCTGCCTGGAGCCACAGACATTTATAATTAATATCTGTTATAATATCTATCTATGCCAGGCAGTGGTGGCGCACGCCTTTAATCCCAGCACTTGGGAGGCAGAGGCAGGCATATTTCTGAGTTCGAGGCCAGCCTGGTCTACAGAGTGAGTTCCAGGACAGCAAGGGCTACACAGAGAAACCCTGTCTTGAAAAACAAAAAACAAACACACAAAAAACAAAAACAAACAAGCAAAAAACAACAACAAAAATATCTATCTGTTATGCTCTCTACCTGGTGCAACAGACTTCTATTAATTAACACCTGATCATAGCAGATAATTATCACTGCTCTCTCTACGTGGAGTCAGTGACTAATTTTTCCCTTTCCTAGTTCTGAACCTTGGGTGAAATTCATGACTTGTTTCAGACAAAATATGTATATAAATCTATCCTAAAAGCAAATAATCCCAGTTTTATAAATTCACAGTTCAATTAATCCCTGCCCCAAGGAGTAAGCCTTGTCATTCTCTGGCTTTTTGACTCAGAGCAGCCATCTTTTCTCTTTCCACAGCAGGGGACCTCAAAACCCTCTTTCTCTGTTTCAAGGTTCCACTTGTCCAAGTGTTATCCAGCTACTCACTTAAAAAAATAAAACTCTAACTCTCGGGCTAATAATCTTAAATTTCTAGTAGATTCTTGCCCAACACGTTGGTTCACCACCTGTTGTGGGAAATATTAAAGAAAAAAAAAGCAAGTTCCCACTCTACGCCGGGCACCAGTGAGTCACATGGCACCAGCGGGGTGTTCTCATCTCAGTAGACTCTCTGTCCTGAAGCTCCTGAAATCTCTCCACCCAGCTCACTAAGTTCCCACTGGTGGGTCACTACCATGCCAGCCCCATGATTCAAAACCCCAACGGCCTCTATGGTACACATCAGGCAACCCCACACTTTGCCATCATACCTTTCTCTCTGGAACTCAGTAGAACCACGTCAAGAAGGAAAACACCACACAAACTTAGTTCAGAAACAATGGTAATTCAATCTCTGGGTGCAGCAACTAGAATCCTAATCTTGTATCTATATTAAATCTAAATCCTCTGGTGGTAAATTCTGGCAGATCTGCCATAGAAACTGGGGAACACTAGTACCTACATCTTGTCCTCCTCAGTTAAAATCTTAATGTCATGCCTTATAGAGAATTTAACCAGTTACTGATCCAACAGGATTCTATTTGTGGTAAGGGCTGTTTGAACTCATTTCCACCTTAAATTCATGTCAAGGATCTAGATCTGATCTGGACTTTAATCTATCAAATATCTGAAGTAAACTTAAGTCCTGTGTGCTCTTTTTCAAGACCTACTGTGTCAGTCGTGTTTCTGTGGCTGTGAGAGACCCATGACCAAAGACAACTCAAACAAGAGAGGATTTATTTTGGTTTATGTTTCCAGAGTGTCCATGACATGGAGCAGAGGTACAGCGGCAAGCCACAGGCATGACAACAGGAGCAGAAAGGTGAGAACGCACATCTTCAAATACAGACACATAGCAGAAAAAGCAAAGTGAAAGTGGGAGAGGTTTTCCCCTCTTAAAGCCGACCCCCAGTGGTAACTTTCTTCAGCTAGGTGACACCTCTGAAACCTCAAACAGTGCCACAAACAGGAATCAAGAATTCAAATACCAAAGACTACAGAGGACATACTCCTTAAAAACAGCATACCTACTAAGGCTGTAAGTTTGTTTCATCTCCTTTGCCTGCATCATGTTCATTTGGCTGCCTTCCTCCCTGTGTTTTATTGTGTACCTACTATGCATCCATCTCAATGTGAGACCCTGTGAAAAACTCTTCCTTCAAGAGAACACCAATGTGCTGAAACAAGACTCTCAACTCCCTTCCTAGGTTCTGAGACTTGATAAGAATTAAAAACTCAATAAAAAGATTGGCAAGGAAAACATGGCCTAAAAATAGAGAATCAAGAGTCAGATGGAAGACAAGTTCTGAGAATCCAGTAGGGGAATAATACATTTTATGTAATGGGGACAGAAAAATAAAGAGGAAATCCACAATTAGAAATTTGAGAAAACTTCCTAGAACTGAGGTCATGTGTAAATGTGGTGCATGAGCCACCAGAACTGAGCCACGTAGACATGTCACAGGGCCATTCCAGAAGTTCAACACAAGGATGCCACCAAGCTCTGTCCCTAGAGAGGAGTGCAAGAGGCAGAACACAAACAACCAGAGGAAAAATAATGAGAGCAGATGCTCAAGATACTGTTGCCTTGACTTACCAGGGATGGACAGCACCTGAGCTGGGAGTCAAAATAAACTCTTCCTCCCTTAAGCTGTTTCCACCTTTGCAAAAGGAGGAGAGACTAAGACTATAGCCAAGGAATTCAGATGCAAACAGTGATAACTACAACTGTAAAAATGCAAACTGAAAATAAGGCAACTCAGAGAGAACAGAAAGTCATTCAAGAAAGAGAAAAATAGACTGTATTTGGTCCACGCATAAGTAAAACACAAGAGATGATACTGTGGATTAAATGGATGTCCAAGAAGTTTATGCAGTGAAAACTAAATTCCCAATATAGTGGAACTGTGGAACCTTTAAGAGGTGACCATGTAGAGGAATCAGTGTCTTTTTCCCAGGATTAGATCTGTTCTTTGGAGAGTGGACATTCCTGAGAGGTATTCTCTCCCACTATATGCAGTTCCCTTCTTGCCCTGTGTCATGGGTGGAACTGTGCAAGGCCCTTTCAGGTGCTGTGTTCTTAGACTTCTGAGCCTTCAGAACTGTGAGCCAAAGTCAATCAGCCAACCATCCTCTAACACTTACGTTTCAGGGACAGGAAACAGATGAAGATACTGGTCTATGATACAACCAAAATAATTCAATTAGGATGTCAGAGATTGGAAAGAAGTGTGTGCATGTGTGTGAGTGCATACATGCACGTGTGTGTGTGTGTGTGTGTGTGTGTGTGTGTGTGTGTGTGTGTGTGT
>NW_021620769.1:168935-179241 GCF_004785775.1 Grammomys surdaster | reverse complement strand
TGTGTGTGTGTGTGTGTGTGTGTGTGTGTGTGTGTGTGTGTGTGTGTCACACAGAGAGAGAGAGAGAGAGAGAGAGAGAGAGAGAGAGAGAGAGTATGGGGGAAGGGGAGAGAGGGAGAGGGAAAAAGGAAAGAGGAGGAGGAGGATTCTAAATGTCATCTTCCAATGTAGAATTTTTAAAACTGGAGGGGAAAGGTGAAGAACAGAAACATTTGGATAAGATTCAGAAGTTTGGAAGAAAATCCAAAAGCGATAGAGTGCTTCTGAAAACAGAAGCTGGGAGGGGTGTGCAAAGCAATACTGTAATTACTGGATTTTGTTGCTAATTTTTAGAGCTTCTGGCTCTTAAATCTCTTCTTACTTAAAATAAAAAAAATTACACAATATATTTTGATCATATTCTCACCTCCCCCTCAACTCCTACAAACCCTCTCTTAAATCTTATGAAAAGATACAATAATGCTGATTAAAATAAATACAGAAGAGACCGAGGCTCCATGCAGTGATGGGCACCACAGGCAAGCAGGTAAGACGCAGCATCTGAACTTGGGTCATGTTGGCATCTTTTCCTAAGAAAATTCTGGACTCCAAGGATTTTCACCTGTGTAAACTTCAGTTCCCTCAACTCTGAGTGGTTATGATGTCATTTACACAAGAGTGTTGCTCCGAGGTTTAAATGACAAAGGATAGGAACTGACTAGAAGAGCTCAGTAAGCTTCAGGCATAAGTCAACTCTCAGCATGACACAGGCAGTCATGGACATCCAGCACACACCAGTTAACCAGTAGTATCTCTACTCTTGCTAAGCTTGTAAGAGCTGCCAGGCAAGAAGGACAAGACACAAGAAGCAGAATAGATGATGTAGGTAAAAAGACTATGAGATAATAGAGCAGGATCAGGGAGGGACTGGCTAAAGAAAGGCCTGGGAGTGTTGCTCAGTGGTAGAACATGAGGTATGCACAAGACCTTGGATCCTGTCCCCAGAAGAAAGAAAGCCAGGAAGGGGAAGTGAGGGAGACAGAATTAAAAAGGAAGAAAGGAGAAGGAGGGGAAGGAGAGGGAGAGGGAGAGGGACAGGCAGGAGGGAGGGGAGAGATGGCTCAGCAGTTAAGAGAGCTTACTACTCTACAGATGACCTGGGTTCAGTTTCCAGCACTCAGAACAGGTGCCTCAATAATGTCTGACACTCCAATTCCCAGGGATCTGGTGTTCTCTTCTGATCTGAGAGATCCTTCATGAAGATGGTATACATAAACTCATGCAAGTACATACATAAACACATACAAATAGTAAAATAAATCTTAAACTACCTGGCAGACACAGATATCTGTGAGTTTGTGGTCAACCTGGTCTACATAGCAAATTCCAGACCAGCCACTACATAGTGAGACCCAGCCTCAAAAAGCAAGAGGTGGGCTGGGGGGAATAAACTGATGGAGACATTGAAGAAGGAAAGAGTAGTTGAAGGCAGGAGAACATCTAAGAACTAGGATACAGTGGGTAAAATTTAGGTCCCAGGAAGTATGCCCTTGAAGAGGACACTAGAGCCTCGGCTCCTCCTGTTCTTCCTTTGCTTCTCTGCCACCAAGAGTTGAGCATCGAACTCCTCCATCATAGGAGATGTCCTAAGTCTAAAAGAAGAGCCAAGCAACCATAAACTAAAACCTCTGGAACAGCCAAAATAGACCTTTCCTTTTTTGAAGATGATGAGCTCAGACTTTTTGTTATAGCTATGGGAAAGTAAATACACACAACGTTAGCACTGTCCGTTTGTCTTGCTTTTAATGCTCTGCTTTATATACCATCATTTGAGTATTTAAGGAGAGATTTATTTGTTGAATGTTTAAAATAGGGCTGAACCCTACTCTTAAATTATTTAACTGCGTACTGAGCGAAGGTGGAGGAGCACTGGGAATTAAAGCACACATAGAAAGTATGACTGCCCTAATACTGACTTGATTATTTCAGGAAGGTCAGAGGAGGGCAATCATTTCTCCCAGCTTAGGGGAGTCAGGGTGCTGTGCAAAGTGTCCATGGGGAAGCATCTGCTGGACTTTCTGCCTTTGGATGTGTCAGCTTTTCCCCAGAAATGAAACAAATACAAAAATGTGTAAAAACAGAGCATCCTCACAGATACAAGAACATCCTATCTGTAGTTTACTGACATCCCGTAGCTTAGGAGAAAGGACGATGATCTGTGAGAAACAATGGAAGAGAGGTCAGTCAACATCAGATTAAGAAGGGTCATAACATTGCCTGAAAGGATGCTGGATAAGGAAGGTAACGAGAAGCAAGGACAGTTACTAGAACAGCAGGCTGAGCCTTTGACAGCCGTCTATGTCCACCAGTTGTCAAGTTCACACCTCAAGATCATAATATGGGCAAGACCAATCTTATTTCCTACCTCAAGAATTTTTAATGTTGAAGTTTTTTTGGTTTGTTTGTATTTTGGGTTTTGTTGTTGTTTTGCCTTTGAATGTTCCTTTCTCCTTACTGTGTAACTTTTATCCTAATCAAGGAAGAAATGGCTGGGACCCCCTCCCCTTTCTCACATTTTGCAGAAAAACCCTCAGCTTTGCAAGGTTTTGTTAAATAGTCCCATCAGCTGACCTGATGGGTTTAATGGCCACCCTTGTGCTATGAGAAGTTACTACAGTCAGAACCATGACCAAGCCTCAGTAAAGAAACATGCAATAAGCATTCATTGACAAATGCCTACAGCCAGCTGTTGTCTCTCCTGAGCACGGCTTCTGCCGTATAGTTCTGCACAACCCTCTTCCAGCCCTAAAAAGTAGAAATATATCACCCAGCAGTCCTTGAGTCTTTCTAGAACCCTGATTATCTGGAAAGATCTCAACTTTACAGTGGTATTTTAGAGTCTCTGCAGAAGCTCCCTTCAAGACACAATCATGTTTCTGCCAAAACCCAAAATAGCTCATGCTGATGGAAAACCTATGTGGTCCCTGGAGTGTGAAATCCTGTTTCATCCTGAAATAGCCCTGGGAGACAGGGGCAACCATCTGCAAAAGGAAAACCCAAGGGCTTGCAAAAGGGCTCCAAGAAGCCAACTGGTCGTCAGAGAATGACACGGTGCCACAGAGTTGTGTGGAAGAGAATCACCAACATCTCCCTCGTACTTCTAAGCCCAGAGTGCACAGCCCCTGCCTCTGACTTTGAACTTAGAATTTCCTTGCCTAGTAAAGTGCTCTTATACATTTGGAAATAAAGGTCTCATTTCTTTACAAAATGGAACCTACCTGTATTTATTTCCTAACGTAGTACTCTAGTTTCATCCTGTCCTGTGATAAAATGCCTGATTAAAAGCAACGTAAGGGAGGAAGAGATTTGCTTAACTTATAGTTCCAGATAACAGTCCATCATCAAGGGAGAGTCACAGAGACCAGAGCGTTAGACAGCTGGACACACCACATTCATAGTCACTAGCGTAGAGCTGACTGCACCCTGCTGCCTGCTTCTCTCTGCCGAGCTAGCTTCCTTTACCCTTCCACAGCTCAGGTCTCAGCCTCTGAAATAGTGCTTCCCACATACAAGGCAGGCTCTCCTATCTTAAAGAATAGTCAAAACATTCCCCACAGACATCCTCACAGGACAAACTGACCTAGACATTTCCTAGGTTGAGGCCTTCTTCTCAGGTGACTCTTGATTGTGGCAAGTTAAAATTAAAACTTAGCCATAATGCCTGGGTATGAGCCAAATCTTGCCACCTATAGTAGCTTCTTTTAGCCTCTTTCAACTATATATATAAGCTTGGACTAGAGGCTAGAGGGCAAAGTGCTTACCTTTAAGAGTTTCAATTCAACAGGCTGTACATAGGCTTCCTGCAGATCTCTTCTCTCTCTGTTCCCCCAGACCCAACCCCCTAGTCTTATCCCTAATGCTGCAGCACAACACCAGCTTCAGCCTTCCTTCAGCCCTGTCCACATAAACCTATGGATCCCACAAACCACCCCCTCCTAACTACCTTCCCCCAAGTTGTTGCTTCATCCCAGATTCTAACTCTACCAGATCCTGACTCAAGCAAGCACCCCCGCTAACTCAGGGACCTCTCTTTCAAAAGCAACAAGTATGCTGGAGGCATTCACATCTCTCCTACAGCTCCTGTGACCTAATCCCCCACCCCAGAAATCTCATACCCACATCTATAACTGGAAACCTGCTGTGGTCTCTATTTCCTCTCTCAGTCCATGCTCAATGGATCCCAATGTCCTTCTCCTCCTCCTTCCTTCCTCTAATTTATTTCCGTGAACATACCAGTTAAACAGCCCAAGGAAATAGGCAACACATAGTCATCACACTCTCCAAAAATCCAAAGAGAAAACACAAACCAAGGAACAAAATATTCACCCAACAAAGACCAGAAATCAACACCTAGATCTTAATCATCCCAAACCTAGATGCTGAGACACCAACATAAAAACACAATCAACAACAGCCAAGGAAATATTTCTCCATTAGAGCCCAGCTATCCTACCACAGCAGGCCCTGAATGTTTCAACATAGCTGAAGCACAAGAAAAAGACCTTAAACCACCTGTCTAAACTGAGGGAATTCTGGAAATAAAAAATATAAGCACTCACACAGGAACTACAAGGCAGGCTTCATCAACAGAATACAAGAGATCAGTGTACAAGAGAATATAGAATACAAGGGAGAATCTCAGCCATAGAAGATACAATAGAAGAAATGAATACATTAGTCAAAGAAAACATTAAATCTAAAAACTACTGACATAAGACATCCAGGAAATCTAGAATACTATGAAAAGTACAAACCCAAGAATAATAAATATAGAAGAAGGAGATTTCTAGCTCAGAGGTCTAGAAAATATTTTCAACAAAATCATAGAAGTTTCCCAACCTAAAGAAGGAGATGCCTATAAAGATATAAGAATCGGGCTGAAGAGATGGCTCAAAGGTTAAGAGCACTGACTGCTCTTCCAGAAGTCCTGAGTTCAATTCCCAGTAACCACATGGTGGCTCACAACCACCTGTAATGGTATCCAATGCCCTCTTCTGGTGTGTCTAAAGACAGTTACAGTGTACTCATTTACATAAAATAAATAAATCTTTTTTTAAAAAAAGATATAAGAATCATATAGATCACCAAACATATTGGACCAGAAAAGAGAGCATCTCACCACATAGTAATCAAAACATGAAACATATAGAACAAAGAAAGAATATTAAAAACTTCAAGGAAAAAGACCAAGTAACATACAAATAAAGACTTCTCAATAGAGATTTTTAAAGCCACAAGGACCTGGAAAGATGTCCTGCAGACCCCAAGAGACTACACATACCAGCAAGCCCACACTACTATACTCACCAAAACTTTCAATCTCCTTATACAAGGAGAAAATAACATATTCTGTGGTAAAGTCAAATTTAAATAATATCTACCTATAAATCTAGCTCTACAGAAGGAATAGAAGGAAAACTCCAACCTAAGGAGGTTAGCTACACCCATGAAAACACAGGGAAAAAATAATCTCACACCAGCAAAACAAAAGAAGGGAAGAGTGCACACACACCACCACCACCACTAAGAACAACAACAAAACAAAATAACAGGAATCAACAATCATTGGTGATTGATATCTCTCAGTATCAATGATCTCCATTCCCCAATAAGAAGACACAGACTAAGTGAAGAGATATGAAGACAGGATCCACCTACTGCTGAATTCAATAAACACATCTCAATATCAAAAGTAAACATTAGTTAGGTAAGGAGTAGGAAAGAGATATTCCACCAAATTGGGCAATCTAAAAGAGATAAATAATTTTATTGATAGGTACCACTTACCAAAGTTAAATCAAGACCATATAAAATTTTTAAATAGACCTAGTGAAATAGAAGCAATTATTAAAAGTTTCTCAACTCACCCTCCCAACCCCCAAAAAAGTCCAAGGCAATATGACTTTAGTGCAGAATTCTACCAGACTTTTTTTTTTAAAAAGGGTTAATGCCAATACTTCTCAAATTATTCCACAAAAATGAAACAGAAGGAACATTATCCAATTCATGTTATGAGGACACACTCACCCTGATACCCAAAACACATAAAGAGTCAACAAAGAAAGAAAATGATGGAGCAGCTTCTCCTATGAACATAGGTGTAAAAATACTCAATAAAACACTTGCTAACCAAGTCCAAGACACATCACCACTCTATAAACAAACTGAAAGAAAAAAAATCACATGATCATCTCATTAGATGCAGAAAAGGCCTTTGACAAACCCCAATAACCCCTCATGATGAAAGTTCTGGAAAGATTAGGAATATAAGGGATTTAATAAAGGCATTTTACAGGTAACCTACAGCCAACATCAAATCAAATGGAAAGAAGCTCAAAGTAACTCCACTAAAATCAGGAACAAGGCAAGGCTGTCCATGATTTCCATGCCTGGTCACCATAGTACTTAAAGTCTTAGCTTGAGCAATAAGACAACTGAAGAAGATAAAGAGCATAAACATTGGAAAGGAAGAAGTCAAAGGATTGATATTTTCAGATGATATGACATCATATATAAGTTATCCAAAATTCCACCAGAGAACTCTTACAGTTAATACACTTTCAGCAAAGTAGCTGAATATAAGATTAACTCACAAAACAATCAGTAGTCCTCCTATATACAATGAAAACCAGACTGAGAAAGAAATCAGAGAAACAACCCCTTTTACAATAGCCTCAAATATTATAAAATATCTTGGGGTAACTCTAGCCAAGTAACTGAAAGCTTTGTATATTAAAATTTTTAAGTATTTAAAGAAAAAATTGAAGAAGATATCAGAAGATGGATCAGTAAGATTAACACAGTAAAAAATAAAATGACCATCCTAACAGAAGCAATCTATTCAATGCAATCCACATCAAAATTCCAACACAATCATTTACTGCCCTTGAAAAGACAATTCTAAACTTCATATGAACAAACAAAAGGCCCCGGGTAACTAAAACAATTCTGAACAATAACAGAACTGCTGGAGGTCTCACCATTCCCAAATTTAAGTTGTGCTACAGAGCTGTAGTAGTAAAATCCACATGATATTGGCATAAAAACAGACATGTTTCTCAATGAAATCAAACTGAAGACCAAGACATAAATCCACACACCTTTGGACATCCGATTTTTTATAAAGAAGACAGAAACACACACTGAAAAAGAAAAGATAGTATCTTTTAAAAAAAAGCTGATGCTGGTCATCTCCCTGAAGAACTAGATATCTTCCTGAAGAAGAATGCAAATAGGTCCATATTTATCACTTGAACAAACTCTAGATCCACTGGATCAAAGACCTCAACATAAAACCAGAAACACTGAACCTAACAGAAAATAAAGTAGGGAATAGCTTCAAATACACTGGCACAGAAGATTTCCTAAACAGAACACTAATAGTACAGGCACTAAGATCAACAATTAATAAATAGAACCTCATGAAACTAAAAAGCTTCTGTAAGTCAAAGGACACTATCATTCAGACAAAGCAGAACCCTACAGAATGGGAAAAAAATTTTCCCTAACTCCAACAGCGGGCTAATATCTAAAATACACAAAGAACTTAAAGAATGAGATATGAAAAAAACCAATCCAATTTTTTTAAAATGCTGAACAGATCTAAACTGAGAATTCTCATAGAGAAATCTCAGATGGCTGTGAAATACTTAAATGTTCAACAACCTTGGTCATCAGGGAAATGCAAATCAAAACAACTTTGAGATTCCATCTTACACCTGTCAGAATGGAACAAAAGTGACAGCTCACGCTGGAGAGGATGTGGAGTAAGGGGACATTCTTCCAATGCTGGTGGGAGTACAAACTTGTATACCCATTGTGGAAATCAATATGTTGGTTCCTCAGAAAGATGAGAATCAATCTACCTCAAGACCCAACTATACCACTCTTGGGCACACACCCAAAGGACATTCTATCCCACCACAAGGGCACTTGTTCAACCATATTCATTGCAACTTTATTCATAATAGCCAGAAAGTGGAAATAACCTAGATATCCCTCAACAAAAGAACGGATAAAGTAAATACAGTGAAGTATTTCTTAACTGTTTAAAAAAATGACATCATGAAACTTGTAGGTAAATGGATGAGACTAGAAAAAAAATCATTCTGAGTGAGGTAACCCAAACCAAAGAAAATAAATATGATGTGTATTCAGTTATAAGGGAATATTAGCTGTTAAGAAAATGACATCCAAGCTATAATCTGTAGATGCAGAGAGGTTAAGTAAAGAGAAAGAACCTAGATGGGACTCAGGGAACTCCCTTAGAAGGGGGAATTAATTTTCTGGGTATTCTGGAGGAAGGGTGGGGATGGGAGCTGGGAGATCAGGTGTGTGTGGGGGGAATTGAATGAAGGGAGAGAGTTCAGGGAAAGATAGGTAGAATTAGGAATATTTCAGGGGTTGTGTAAAAACCTAGTACTGTGGACACTTCCTAGATTCTATTCCACTGATCCTAATGAGAACTCCTAGTCATGGGCAATACAGAGACCCTCCCACCTGACCATCACTTGCAGCCAGGTGAGGTCTCCAGTGGCCGGACTGGGTTGAATTCAGTTGAGTCGCTGTCCAAGCAGGTCCTATGGGAATCTCCAAACTACCCACACTGTTGATAAGACGAAGGGCTGCTCTCTGCAAACCAACTGTGGGGCCCCATTGCTTACAACACCCTCACCGCTCACTGAACATGGAGACGTCAGCTGGTGTCCCCATGGAGCCCTCACCTCTCCATGCTAGTCTCTTTGGTCTAGACATTGATTGGTGAGTAACACAATGTCTAGTTTGACTTAAGGCCCACTCCATGAGAAGGAACCCATACCCAACACTGCTTGGGTGAACAAGAACCTGTAGATAGCCCACAGACCTAGGGTAAAATTGAACACTACTTGTCTTTTTTAAAAAATCAATAAAGTGACTCCTAAGGATATTGTAATACACTGGTATATCAGTGCCTTCTCCAGTCATCCTCAGAGAGGCTTCTTCCAGCAGCAGATGGGGACAGACACAGAGACCCAAGCCAAATGTTGTGTGGAGACAGAGTCTACATTGGTGGTTCCCATTAAATACTTCCCCAGGAGTTTGGGGAACCCTGTGGAACCCTGTGGAAGAGGAGACAGAAAGACTGTGAGAGCCAGAGAGGATGGGGGACAACAGAACAAGGCCCCCGAATTAATTAATAAAGGCTCAGATGCACTCACAGAGACAGAAGCAGCAAGTACAGGGCTACATGATTCTAGACAGGTCCTCTGCATGTATGTCATAGCTGTTAGCTTCGTACTCTATGGGACTCCTGACTGTGATACATGTATGTCATAGCTGTTAGCTTCGTACTCTATGGGACTCCTAACTGTGATACATGTATGTCATAGCTGTTAGCTTCGTACTCTATGGGACTCCTGACTGTGATGCATGTATGTCATAGCTGTTAGCTTCGTACTCTATGGGACTCCTGACTGTGATGCATGTATGTCATAGCTGTTAGCTTCGTACTCTATGGGACTCCTGACTGTGAGGACGAGTGGGTCTCTGACTCCTGTGCCTGCTCTTAGACTATTTCTCTCCTGTTGGGTTGCCTTTTACAACTTTGATATGATAGTTTTTCCTTCATCTTATAATTTATCTTGTCATGTTTGACTGTTATCTCTTAGTGCTTGTTCTTTTCTAATAGAAGTCAAAAGGGGAGTGGATCTGGAGCAGAGGAGAGATGGGGAAAAACTGAGAGCAGTAGAGGAAGGGGAACTATGATCAGGACATAGTATATGAAAAAAGAGTCTATTTTCAATTTTTTAAAAAGAAGTGGGGTCTCAGTTCCATTTCCAGAACTCAGGTGAAAAGGCAGAGCATTGGTACTGTGTCCTTCTGATCTCCATGCTGGGAAGGTAGAGGAGGAGGATACCTCAGGTTACCCATTCTAGCCTCCTGGTGATCTCCAAGTCAATGACAAGCCTTGTTTCAGAGGAGGTGGATGACATTCCTGAGAATGACAACTGAGGTTGTCCGCTGATGTGAACATGTAAACTTATACAGACACATGAACCCACTGGACAGCATACATGTGAACACATACAAAAGTGTGCAGATAAACACGCACACGCACATGCGAACACATACAAAAGTGTGCAGATAAACACGCACACGCACATGCGAACACATACAAAAGTGTGCACAAAAACACGCACACGCACATGCGAACACATACAAAAGTGTGCACATAAACACGCACACGCACATGCGAACACATACAAAAGTGTGCACATAAACACGCACA
>NW_021620769.1:122450-158935 GCF_004785775.1 Grammomys surdaster | reverse complement strand
AGGGGAGGGGAGGGGAGAGAAGAGGCCTGCCAGGAACATGTGGAGGGAGGGGGGGGGGAAGGGGAGAAAGGGAGAAAGAAGTCAGTGAGAGAAGAGGCAGAGAGTAAGAGAGTAAGAGAGTGAAAGGGGGCCAAACAGCCCCTTTTATAGTAAAGGAGGCATACCTGGCTATTTCCAGGTAACTGTGGGGCGGAGCCTAGAAGAAATGCTAACACTAGCTACATTGGCTTCCCCATATCCACACTTTCAAAAGCTTCTAATGAGAGTTAGGCCAGGGCCCTTGGCTGACTCCCTCAGTAGGCACAGTGTCACCTCCTGTTCTCCCTCAGATCTCTCCTCAGCTCACTCAGCTCAGCCAGACCTTCTCACCTTAAAGAACTTATTTCTTCAAGGTGCTTTCAAATTCTAATGAGATCTCAAGATGTCTGTTGCAAAATGAGTGGTCCTCTGCACACTGGCCTCGCTGGCTGCTAAGCAGGTCTTCTTTTAGCTCCAAATATCTTCCGTGCATTTGAAAGTTTGTTTCTTAAAATGTTTTGTTTGAGTACAAGTCAAGTGATTTGTAATTTTACCTGAAAGCTTTGGCTTTGAGAAATGCATTTTTATATCAGAGGACATATTCAGGTTATATGTTTTTTGCTGACTAGAGAACAGACAGATGCTGTCAAAAACAAGGAAGTTGTCCACCTGAGGGACTAAAGGAAGTTGTCCACCTGAGGGACTAATGTTTATCCTTCTGCCCCGAGACTAAATAGTCACTGTGAAAAGCTACTTGCCTTTACCTGCTGTTGAAGTTGAAGATATGGCATGCATGAAGGGGGGAGGGGAGGGGGCATAAAACACACACACAACACACACACACAACACACACACACTACAGGACACACAACACGGACTGGATGGAGGATGGACTTGGACACCTCAACACAGCATTCCCTACATAACCATAACAGTGTGGTGGGAAGCTTCCGTCCTCTTGTTTATTTGCTAAGAGGTAGGGAGGTTTTACATTGCTGTTTGTTCTAAAGTAAAAATATTGGGCTTTAAGCTACTAGTCACGTATCTGGGAAAGAAGAGGAAAAGAGAAAATATTGTCTTGTAATAAATGTTAGCTTGCAAAGCAAAGAACTCCACGCAAGCCAGAAATTCTGAGAGGCTGGAACCAAGTCTTCTTGGGGACAACAAATTTCTCTCTTGAACACGCGTGGTGAGCACACTGTATTCATCAGTTAAAACAAGTCTTCATTGTTCTGCGTAGGACCTCCATGATCGGCAAAGGGCATCTCCACTATACCAACTTTAAAACAGAAGGTTATCTTTGTAAAATTCACAAATCAAATTATTGACCATCAAATAATTCAAAATTGCAGTCACTACATTAAGGTTATCATCTAATGTGTTATAAAATAACTTGTAAAGAAAGAATAACATAGCACATTTCTCGGCAAATAAATTCATTTTGGCAATCTCAATACTTAAAGATGCTCCTCCTCTTACAGTGGGGTAGTCCACTGGCGAACCCATCAACAGTTGCAAATATTTGAGTTGGAAAGTACGTTTCCCATGCCTGGCCTACTGAACATGCTTCTTTAGCACACAGAGCACTGTGTGGTAGCTGTTCCTTTTTTCTCCTAGCCACTGGCTGACTTGAAGCTACAGCTCCTCACTACTTCCCAATGTCACAGAGAGTCATGTTGTATGCACTGTTACCCTGAAAAAAAGGTTACATTTTGAAGTGTGGTTCTACTGTGTGAATATAGCTTTCACACCATCTTAAAACCAAAATTTACAATGGCGCCTTAGTGAGCCAGAGGCCATCTGTTTGCACTGAGTCTTGTTGTACAGGAATGGCCACTAGGTTGCATAGTATTTCCTTGAAATTGCACCTGGCATCTTGTATCCTCATTTCTTGAGTTGAAATATTCTCCACTGGCAACTGATGCTGAGACAAACATAAACTCAAAGCCATACAAGTATCCTAGTATTGTGTGCAGTAAACCAAGGCTGTGTGATGCTGTGCTGCCTGTTATCCCAATCTGGGTGTCTTTCAAGTTCAATCATAGACTTCATGTAATTGCAATAACTTTTCCTCACAATTTTTTAAATGCATATGCATTGAAGATCAGCTTGCTGTGACTCACAGGCTGGGTCCTACTCTGGTTTGTACAGTCAACCAGCTACAAATTGCTTTAACATTTTAAATGCTTAAAAAATGTTGAAAGAAAACATTTGCAAGACACATGAAAATCATATGTCATGCAAATATCCAGATGCAGCTCTACCTGTCTGCTTTTACAGGGCTGCTTCTGCGCTGGAGCAGGAGAATTCCATATTTGCAACAGACATGACAGCCTACAAGATTTAAGCAGTTTCGTTCTGACCTCTAACAGGACAAACTGACAACCTTTGAACAAAACTCCTGTCTGTGATAGCCTATTTACAGTGAAATATTTTAAATAATAGTAATATTGCATCATTATTTATTAATTAGAACAGTTATGTGTTATCACTGTATTTCATAACTATCTGGATATTGCTGCATTAAAAGTGAGTGCTAAGATGCTATATACAGCCATCTCACAAACACCTCCACAGATTCAGGTAACTAACAGAGAGACTTAATAGTGTCTAAAACAGCACACAACACATTGGTTCCAATTCACTTTTTGTTTCTTTGGTTTGGTTTCCATTTCTGAGAAAAGGGTGTTTCCACCTAGCCCATGCTGGTTCTTAACACATGGTTTGCACTCCTCTGCTTGCCCAGGTTGGTCCTGAACTCCTCTGCTCCCCAGACTGGACTCATGGCTTCCAGTCCTCAGCTGACTCTGTGCCAGAATGTCAGGCAAGTGCCAACAATCTCAGGCTCTAACTTAGTTTTTAATAACACTCTCAATCAACTGCCCCATCACACACTTGATGATTTATTTTTTTATTATGTTTAGTGTATTCTAAACATAATCTAGTGTTTAGTGAAGGTCGAAAGTCATTTGATTAGTTAATACACAATTAAAATTTGTTAGTATTAAAAATATCTCTATAGGAACTGGGGAGATCACTGTGCTTAAAAGAACATGCTGCTCTTCCAGAGAACCCGAGCTTAGTTTCCAACATCCTCATGGCTTGACTCACAACTGCCTATGACTCCAGCTCCAGGAGACATGGTGTGCTCATCTGGCCTCTGTGTGTGCTACACTCATGTGCATAAACTCTCTCACACAGATGCACACATTTACACATAATTTTAAAACATTTTTAAAAATCTTTAAAAATATTTGCCTATTAAACTTTTTTTCATTATATATTTGGATTATATGAAATAAAAATTTTAACTTGTTTTTCTGGCTGATAAATCTTTATACATTATCATGTATATCATGGCATGACTTCATTCTAGAATGACCACATAATAATGTGTGATTTGTCTTAGATCCTTATCATTTTTGTGATGCAAATATTTAAAATCTTTTCTTCTTCTTCCTCTTCTTCCTCCTCCTCTTCTTCTTCTCCTCCTCCTCCTCCTCTTTCTTCTTCTTCTACTATTATTATTTTCAAAAATGTAACAGATAATACAACACATTGTTTCTAATTACTGTACCCACACTGTCCCACAGCCCGCTTGTTTATAATGTTGATGTTTAAACAGCACAGCCACTGAGGAACACAGGATCTGTTATGCCATCTTATAATTTCTACGAGCATCTGTCATACACTTGGCCCCTCTATTTTTATCTTCATTCCTTTTTTAATTTAACCCATGAATATTAAATTCTCCTTTAGTTATAAATGTACATGGGAAAAACCAACCAAAGTGTTTGCTTATGAAAACATGTGTTTTATAATCCACAAAACTGGCAATAGCTGTTCCCTACATTGCTTGACATACATTGTATCTAAAATATATGTTACATTTTTTTAAATTGTTGCCTAAAGGATTCTGTTGTTGTTTTGCAATCTTCCCCTAAGAAGTTATGATACAATGTTGCCGATGTTTATATTGGGCACAAATAACGTTTGTGATGATACTGAATTGTGAGTCCTTGAAAGGTAGCTTAGTCCCAGGGCTAAGGCTTGAAGCCCTGGAAACCCTGAAGGGACAGTAGGCATTTCTCCTGTTCCTGGGCACCCAGTCCCTGTCACTACCCACAGCCCCCCATAGCTTTGTAGCCATCAGTCATTTAAGGGCAACACCCCAAGCCCCTCCACATGTACAGGACATGACCACAGGTCACTTAGGCTCAAGACAGATCTCTATTTTAATGAGGTACCTAAGGCCTAGAGTGTAGCAAGCCGTTCTGCTGCTCCGTTCCGCGGGTCAGGGAGCAAGAGAGAGAGTGTGGACAGGGACGCAAAAAATGGAGACAAGACAAAGTCTGGTCAAAGACAAAGTCTGCCTGCTGGAGACAGAGTCTGAGTCTGTCTGCTCTCTGTCGAGTCTGTCTAGTTGAAGTCTATCTGGAGACGAAGTTTGTCTGCTCTGACTAGTCTGTCTGCTCTCTGCCTCTGACTTTCCATCGAGTCTGTCTAGCTCTCTGTCGAGTCTGACTGGCTCTGACTCTGGGTCTGCCCTGGCCTCTCCTTTTATATTTCTCCTGAGTCAATCAAGTGCTGGGATTAAAGGCATGTGCTACCACTGCCTGACCTTGACTGAAAGGATCAAGATAATTATCAGAGTTCAGCTGTTGTAAACAAGTCTCTTGTCGGGGTATATGGCTCAAGATGGCTGCAAAGATAATAGCCGCTTTCGGCTCAGAGTCGGCTCCCAACACTAGAGGGCTTAGCCAAGAAGCTTTCCTTCCAAGACACTCCTGCCTGCAAAAGGTATTTAACCTCAGGCCCACCCTGAGAAGTGGGGTATGGTTTTACTCCTCCACTTTCTGCCACGAAAATAAATGTTGTAAGACTATAGACTCCCTTTTTTCATCGAGGTTTGTTGTGGGGAGCCATGGAGAAGATCTTTGCCTATAAAGTCATGTCTAATCTCCTGTAGAAGGCCTCACTGTGCTCCCAGCCATGACCACCACCAAGCCCAAGCCTGCAGCTGCCATCAAGCCAAGGATTCCCCCTCTCCACCACCACCCCTTCTCAGCTCTTCTGCTGCTCCCAGCGGCACCTGGATGCCTGAGAGCCTGAGAATGAGACACCCCCTGCCTTGTTGCAGACCCAGGGACCCATGAACCAGCTCCAGCTATCCTGTGCCTTAGACTGCACCTCCCCACCCCTGGAGCAGTGTCCCACGGTTTTGTTAGGGCCCAACATCTGCCCAGCGACAGAGTGGGGTAAGCTTGGCCAATTCCTGCGTCCTGCCTCCCCAATTGGCAGAGCAGACACTGAACCCCAATAACCCTACACTGAATTCTGCTTTTATTTCTGCAAAACATAGTGAATGACCATTATCATACTCTACAGCTTCTTGGATAATTTTCTTGATGACAAAGTTTTACCAACAGCTGGATCATGTGTATTTGGGGACCAATCAAGCATATCAATACTTTTGCCTTCTTGGTACAGCCTTTGGTCACATGAGTACTTATAAGATTTTCTGTGGAGTTTTTACATAATTGTTAATGTGTTACTATTATTCCATGCTCGCTAAGAAATATATAATAAATGCTAACAGTTACCGTACACAATTTAATTTTTTTGATCCAAAGTAATCTTTTTGAGGTAGAATAACTATAATGTCTCCATTTTTCCTCATCTGGAAGAATTCACATGTCACTGTGTTGTGACTCAAACCTTGAGTGCTCTAAGGCCATGTGCTGAAGAACTGGATAGTCTTTGTGCTATTGGACAGCTGGTGGGGTTTTTAAAAAGTAGGACCAGATTGAAGGAGTTTGGTTGGTGGAGGAGATATTGAAACCCAAGCCCCTTCTTGTCTCTGGCTTTTTAAAGTTTTTACTGGTTCTTTGTGAACTTCACATCATGTATCCCAATCCCACCCATCTCCCCCTCCTCTTGTACCTGCCCTTGCTAACCCCTCACAACAGAGAAAAACAATCTCACTGTCTACATTTCTTTGCTTGGAAATGTTCATTGCAATGACTCAGCTATCTGGTACAAGGCCTCTGGTTTCTGCTACACTATCAATACTGAAACTTCACTGGGACTCCTCTCAGATATCCTGTTGTTACCTGTGTCATGAAGAGCCTATAGTTTTGGATCTGTAGGACCCGCCCCTTTATAAACTTCAGCAGCTCATTGAAGGGATAAGTGTTGGGGTGGGCCAATTCAAAGACCTGGATCTGGGCCTGAGAGGTATCTGAGATGGTGAGCCTGCTAGCAGGTAAGGCCCACTAGCAACCCTCACAATAAGAGTCAACTCTACCTGTTGCCCAGGTGAGTTACAGGGTCCACTCTCCCAAGTATTGCAGGTAGTGGAACATGCCCCCAGGGCCAGCTCTACCACAATGTCCAGGCAAGGGGTGGGGCCAGTTTTGCACAGCCTTCAAACATTATTATGTCCCTAGGCTGAAGCCAAGACCAGGGATGTTCATCTAACCTTTGATTGTAACAGACCCTTGCTACTGCAGGGCCATAGACCCAGATATGTCCCCCAGCAGAAGCACAGACCAGGACCCACCATAGTCCCAGGTGGCAGCACTGGCTACTCCATCAGGCTGTTCCTCACTACCTTGAGTCTCCAGTTCTGCCTCTCTTCATTATAACCACATCCTTCTGTTTCTCTTTCTCTTCCATTTTTCCACTGCTTACTTGCTATTCTCAGTGGCACCATGGCATCTTTGAGTGTCTGGGATCATCTCAGGAGTGGTCTCAGGAGTGCTATGCCCCACCAGAGCTTTATGGCACTGGGCAGAGGTCACCTCAGGAATGGTCTGCTCCCCCACTCCCTGTTAAGCACCGCACCGGATTGATGGTCATCTCAGGCTAGCTCCTCACCCAGACCCACCCAAGTAGCCCCATAAGAGGGTTGTCTGTCTTAGGCTCACTCCTACCTGGGACCTCAGGCCTCTGACTCGATCCCCACCCTGAGAGCCCATCTGAGCCTTCAAGGTAACTGGCAGGTGATGTTTCAGGGTAGATCCCTGGTAGCCCCCCTTATACTGGACTGGTGGTCATCTCAGGCTCACTTTTTTTCAGGAAGTGTTAGGCTACTAATTATTCAGATATTCACAGGTCAGAACACTGAGCATAGACAGCCTCTCTCCTCTCTGCCACCTGCAGCTGCACATGTGACACAGCAGTCACACCTGCAATGCCTCTAGGGACAGGTGTCTCTGACATTTTGCTTCCTGGCCACCATGAAGTAAACTAACCATATCTACCACATATTCCCACCATGGTACCCTTTATCTACCACAAGCTCAAAAGCAACAGATGACTGACCATGGACTGTAATCTCAGAACCCAGGAGTCAAAATAAAACTTCAAGTTCATTTTCCCAGGTATTGTCACAGTAGTGGAAAGACAACTAATACGGATTACTTCTGAAATACTCCTCCACAGATCTATTTTGGAATACTGTATTTTCTTACAAGAATTGTATGATTTTCAACAGAAGCATCAGTTCCTTTTGTTTTGTATTCAAATGAATGGATCAATAACTGGCTAGGGATTTCCCACTTTTATTTGTTCTTTTGTTTTTATATAGTGGGGTGGAGACATATGCGTGCTACAGCACAGGTGAAAGTCAGAGGACAACTCCCAGGAGCCGGTTCTCTTGTCCAACAGTGTGAGTTCCAGTGATTAAAGTCTGGCCGGCAGGCTTGACAGCAGGCCTCTTTCCTGCCAAGCATCTCACTGGTTCATGTTGCTCTTGAAATGCTTCTTATGAGCTGCCCTTAAGGTGGGAGTGAGTGTCCACCCTGCTTCATCAATGACAAACCTTCAGCTAAGCAGTGTTGATGTGAAACTGCTAGCTCCTGTGTTCGGTCACTCCACGTAGCCCCCAGAAAATGTAGTTAACCAGGCAGTTTTTCTTTTTATTTCTAAAAATCACCCAATGTTTCTTTCCTGTTACTGATGACTAGCTCAAATTTTCTCTTCAACATATGGAAGGATGTAGATCTCTTACACAATTTTATAAATTTTAAAATAATACCACATCTCCAAATTAGAAGTCTATTTTGTAACACCATCCCCATAGTAACAACAACAAAGCCAAATGCTACAATAAAATTAACAAATTGTTACATGGCAATCTCTAATTTATATCTATGCAAACCATACTTTCTGAATTTTTACTGGAAATTGAATCATTGCATAGTAACTTGTGTCACAATGTAAGACTCTTCCATGAAATGGTAACTTGGCATTGCAACTGTAGCCCAGGAAACAGGATCCAGATGGCACGAACTGTGGCACGAGATAGACACTTAAGCCCATGTGCAAAGCCAGTGGAAGAATTTTCTAAAAGATATTTACCAAGATAAGAAATGTCCATGTTTGGAGACCCAGGTTCCTGGATCAATACATTCCTTACTGCTCCTGGAATGAAGCACATTCCCCCTTCACAAGGGGAAGCAGGATGAAGCTTTCCATCATAGTGAGACACTCCCATCTGTGGGGAATTGGTCACGCTGTGTTGGGGCTGGTAGAGCAAAACTCCTTACTATAACAAGTCAGAAGATTGACATGACAAAGACACAGATTATCTATTTTTGGAGTTAGCAAAAATAAAATAATTTTAAAGATTCAATTTGTCAATAAAGATGGCTATATTTGAGGGGTTTTTGTTGCTTTGGTTTGTTTGGTTGGGTTTTTTTTTTACTCCCTTACCTTTATTATTTATATTTGCCTGATCTGCCAATGCTGCCCATGTATGGAATAATGTTCAAAACGTAGTCATCTTTCTCAAGGTCTAAACTTTCAGCCTTTTAGGTATTTCTAAATGTTAACATCTTTTAGTTTCTGTTGACTCACAGTTGTATATATGGCACATACTCCTTTGGGGTACAGTGCAGTAATTCAGTCCGTGAGCACACTGTGCAAGCGCTAAATGCCAGTAGTCAGCTATTCCATCTCTTCAACTGTTTGCCATTTCTTTGTGTTTAAAACCTTGAATTCTTCTAGTTACTTACAAAATTATATGATCAGCTGTAAGCTACAGTAACCCCAGCCACTTCCTCTGTTGTTTTATGTACCATCAAGTCTCCGTTATCCCCTTTTCCCTGGCTTCTTCCTCATCTCCTTCCCTTACTGTTTCCACATTTATCTTAAATCATTTTCAATTTACAGTACATTCTATGTTACTGTTGCCACTTCCTGGACTGGGACTTTAGTGATGAATTAGCAAGATTTAGTAAACTTTAAGTGTGTTTCTCTATCTTGTTCAGTTTGCCACTATGGTTATAACAATCTGTTCTCTCCTCTCTGGATGGTAGTGGGTCTTGAATCCCCAAGAATAAACTATTCAGAGCTAGGGATGTGGCTGTATGGTAACCTGTTCTCCTAGTGGATGTAAGGCCCCTGATTCAGTACTGGATACCAGAAACAACCTCCATCACTCAAAAATGAAGGCAGGAATTGTGATGACTACGTCTATGTCCAGACAGCTGGTGAGCATCTCTTCTGTGTATATTTGTGAAGAAGTTTCCATAGAAACCAGTGTTTGTCCTGGTTTCACTTTGGCTACTGTGATCAGATACCTGGACAAAAAGCAACTTAGGGGAAAAGGGGTGTATCAGGTTTAGAATCCCAGGTGATAGTCTGTGATAGCAACTATAACTAAAGAACCAACTCTTTCCGTAGCTAAGCAGAGAATTCTATGGACTCCATTACACCCACAGCTGCTTGCTACTGGCCTAGTTCCCTCTACTCACTCAGTCCCAGGCCTAGCCTACAAAATGATGCTGCTCACACTCAGGGTAAGCCTCTCAGTGTCAGGAACCACTGAGGAGGATCCCCTATAGGCATGCCAACTCCAGCCAGTTTTAGATAAATCCTCATTAAGAGTCTAGTCCCATATTTCCAGATGGTGCCAAGTTGACAGTTAAAACTAACTAGCATAGTGCTTAGAATTAGGCCCGAGAAGCTGATCCAGTCACTGGTGTGGGCAAGCTTCCCTCCTCCTATTAGGGCCCTCCCTACTAGCTCAAAGGAAAGGGAGATTCCTTGTGCCTGTGGTACCTTCACCCACTGCTGACTGTGGACACTGGAGCCCCTGGGTCTCACATGTTCAGCCTTTAGGTCTCACATGTTCCTGCTTCTCCATTGCCATGGTCTTTGGACATCATCAGTTCCTTGATCTTCCTACGGTCAATCTGGACTGGATTACCTTCAAAGCTCTCTACGTTCCCCAGCTTACTGACTGTGAAGCTTCCTGGTTTCCATACAAACCTCCTCATGTGTCTAAGGTGGGATATAGGCATGTATGTTCTCCAGCGACTTAGAATCACTAGAGTATGTCTGCTAGGAAGATCTGACTAAGTTAACAATGGAGGTTCCTTAGCTAGTGTGACTAACTTTTCTGAGGCCACAGAGGTAACAAGACCCATCCTTTGCCACTATCCCATGATATCTTCCCACAGGGAGGCCACCAAATGTTTCCCACGAGGCACACCCATCACAGTGCACTATTACACCTCATAAAGCCAAGCTCACAGAAGCAGCAATATTGGAGGCGGAACAGCTGTGTCTTGTCTTGCTTTGTTTTTGTTTTTTGTTTTCAACTATGCCTTTCTACCAGAGTTGTCCAAGAAACCACATAGAATCCTTAAAATTTAAAATTCATACCAAATGGAGGGGAAAATGCCTGAGACAAATTAAAAGAAATATTTCCTGATGAGGTAAAGAATTACATGAACGAGCAAAAGAGCATTAGAAAACAGTTTGGTGCTTAAGATGTAGGTTGACCCCTTACCTAAAAGTCATAAAGCCCAGGGTTTGATGCCCAGGATCACATAAAGCAGGAATGTCACAGACACCTATGATCTCAGCACTGGGGAAGTAGAGGCAGGAGAATGAAAAAACCTCAAGGTTGGGGAGTTGGGGAGCTGGCTTAGTGGCTAAAGTGCCTGCTTGCAGGAATGTGGGGTCTAGAATTTGAATCTCAGGGACCCACATAAAACCAAGTGCTGTAGGGCATCTCTGCAATCCCAGCACTCTAACAATGGGGAGCAGACATAGGATAAGCCTTGGAGACCTGAAAGCCAGCTGTCACAGCATAGACAGCAGCTCACAAAGAAGAGATTCCATCCCAGCCAAGGTTGACCTCTGACTTCCACATGCCCACCATAGCAGTGCATGTCCATCCTCTCACACACATACATACAAAGCTAAGGTTAGCCTTAGTCACACAGTAACTTTTAGGCCAGCCTGAGCTACATGACACCCTGCTTCAAAAAAAATGTAATTTCGGTGCTTCAAAGTGAGAAATACATCCTTTCAGTAAACTCCAGAGACTCCCTGAACAGTCTTCTTTAAAGAAAAAGGGGTGACTGTACACCTTTGAGAGAAACACAGAGAATTTACATCACAGTTAAGTCACAGGACGTTCCCTAAGATTTAGTCTTTTAGATTCCATATGAAAATGAGATACATATTGTGAATCTTCCTTCTTCACAGATGTACAATACTATCTGACTACTAGGCTCACAATGGATAGGCCCTTGGCTCCTCTTCCACTCATCTCCTGTGAGGAGCCTGCTCTCTGGGCATGCCCACACTGGAAACGCTTGGGCTGTGGTCCATTTTTCATTGCCTCAAAGGCTTAATGGCAACTCCATCACCAGAATATGAATCACACACAATGAAGCTACAGATTCCCCAACATTCTTGAGCAAGATATGCTAAGCCTCCTGTTAGGTTTGGCCCACATAGACTTTGTCAAAGGGAGCACTCAGAGTTCAAGGGAGTTGGAGACCAGCCACCCCTCAGCCCCATCATTTGTTACGTGGTATAGGATAAGGCTCAAATTAATTCTATCCTTGTTTCTGTTACTGTACCCAGATATTGTCTACCTGAAGCCTAAATAATGTTTGGATCAACTCAGTGACAGAAAAATTAAACTAACTTTAATCAAATGGACAAAACCTCAATCGTGCAGACTTTTTAACTCCATAGCTACATAAGTTGATATTACATTAACGAACACCAAGCTCAGTGTGTATCCTAAATAAAAGCAAGTGTGGTCTCAAAACCCCAGTGTGACTCGGTCACACCCTCCGACCTATGCTCCTCAGGCAATTTAGTCCTTCCCTGAGGTCTCTCCAACTTTCTCTCCTTTCTTCAAGTGAACAAAGCTTGTTCCTGTTGGGCTCCTGTACTTCAGGACTCCTCCTCACAGGAGATCCTGTACCCATGCAGATGCACAGTGGGTCTCAACTTGCCAGTTACACACCAATCCATGTATGTGTTCCCTTCTTTGAGACCCATTTCCAGACCCAGTCCGTCAACCCTAGGTGGAGTCCATAACTTCTCTGTGGCTTTATTATATTTTCATATAATTTTTTTCTCTAAAAGTGTGCTGTTTATCTGTTTGGCTGTTTTATTTTCCTGTTTATGCGCCATATGAGAAAGTGCCTTGCTGTAACTCTCATCCTCCAAGGAACTGAATGTTGGCTGTCTGAAGCCAGGTATGAATGTGCATGCCTGTCATCCCAGCATTCAGGGCTCTGAGGAAGGAAGACCACAAGTTCAAAATGTTCTGTGAGAGCCTGGAGAGAGGGCTCAGTGCCTAAGAGGGCTTGCTGAAATTGCAGAAGGCCTGAGTTCAATTCCCAGCACACTGGTGGGCAACTCATAACTGCCTGTAACTCCAATTCCAAGGCTCTGACGGCCTGTTCTCACTGCCTGGAGTTCCTGCACTCACAGGCACATATCAATACATAGATACTCATGAATGCACACAATTTAAATATTAAAAATTAAATGAAAAAAATGTTATATTGGTGAATGAACAAAATGGATAGATACAAGAATATCAATTAATAAAATCTATAAGTAAAGAAACTCATGCTAGACACAAGCAAGGTGTTAGTGTGAACCGACAGTCTGCTACAGCACAGGTGAATTACTACAGGAGCAAGATACTGCATACATCTTCCTCAGTAAATGAAGGGCTTTCCCAAAAGTAAGCAATGCGCTTTAACGTACACAACTCATTTCTTCTGTCCTTCTTACTCTGGTGTGCCTCCTCCCCCAAAGTTAGAGGTAAGAGAACCACGTGAAGACTATAGAGTGGATATATCTGAGTTCTTCCTGTGTACAAGATGACAAGATGTACTGCTGGAAAATGAGCTAGAAATGTGTCGTGTTTACCCTCTGAAAAGCCACTCACCATGACTGTCCTTTATTCTTTTAAGAAGAAAAAATATTTCTGTTTTATTAAACATCGCTAAATCACAGGACTTTTACTAAAATATTGGGAGGGGAACAGATATAGTGACAGTCTAAAGATTTTCAATAAAGTTAAGATTTAACCATTCATGGTGATATGAGCCTTTAAGGCCAGCACTCAGGAGGCAGGCAGATCTCTGTAAGTGGGAGGCCAGTCTGGTCTACACAGTGAGTTCCAGACTAGCCAAGGCCATGTAGAGAAACCTTATCTCAAAAAGCAAAGGAATAAAAAGTAATATAAGCAGTCACATCTATTTAATATCTGTTATTCTGAGTTATTCACATAGTGATGGATAAGCTATTTGTGGACCTTATGTTTTCAGGGCATATAAAAATAATAAAAGAACAATTTTTCCAAACATGTTTCCTTATGTTTCAAGATGGCATTCATTGGAAATGCAGGATTCAAATTCAGGATCCTTATTTTAAAAAAATGGGAGTAGCAAGACTGTCCGAAGGCCAGACAGGCTGTGGTCAGAGGTGCCGGCTCATCGGGCTCAGCTCCCAGTGAACGATACATTCAGTCCTCTGTGAAAAGCTGTAAGCAGTTTTCTGAACACAATGTAGGCAAGATTGAAGCAGACAGTGCAGAATTCTAATTATTCCAATAGAAAGAAACAAACTATTAGCAACTCACCACACAATGTTTTCTCCTCTTTCTAGATTCTTACACTGGAAATTTTTCCACTCATTAATTCATTTATCCAGACAACAAAAATTTTAGCACTGTGCTAAACCGCAAAGAATTCTTCAAATTAGTGTCGTGTCTGAGGAAAGGCCCAGTTCCTGGATTTCAAATTATCTTTTTAAAACAAACTGGACAGAGTCAACAGCTGTGTTTGTGACAACACAGGGGTTAGTTCAAATAAGAGGGTGGCCAAATTTCATTCTTCAGAGAGTAACTTAGATAAATAGTTTTTTCCTTTGCTCTGTTTTACTTTGATATTGTTAAATATAACACACAAAGAGTAGATTCAAAAAAATATTGAATGCTTGACTTACTATTAGAGAGTAAATATTATGGACTCAAGATAGAGTTTTTAAAATTCCCAATGGTAATGATGACACATCGGCTATGAGGGGGCATGAGAGCACTCTGAGAGTCCATCACGCTGCTGAGGAACATGTACAACTTACACACCATTACTCGAGTTCCAGATAATCTCATATAAAGCCATCACGTACTTAGTCATTGATTCAGTGCTTCTGTTCATAAATTTTCACCCAAGCAAAAGAATAAAGTATATTCCTACAAAAGGTGTTACACAAAAATACTAGGAATGTATTTCTTTATTATTGCAAAATTTGTAAATAATCCAACTATCCATCAACAAGTGACCAAACAAGTAGATTGTGATGTAGTAAAATATTGGGATGTCATTTAGCAGTACAAGTAATGAAATCCTGAAACACAAAACTATATAAACACATCTCAAAAGCATCATGCTGAAAGATGCCATATACAGCTGAGTGTGTGTTGATCACAGTTATAGGCCCTATTTTTAAAATGAACAATGATATTCTTTGATAATAAAAATGAAGTCAATTGTTTGCATGGGACATGGGAAACCTCTATTGATAGAATTACAGTGGTTCAGGTGGTCTTCAAAGGTCTGTACTTCTGAAATGCTTCATCCAAGCAGGGTATAGTGGTCCACTACTTTAATCCTAGCACATAGGAGGCAGAGGCAGATGGATCTCTGAGTTTAAGGCCAGCCTGGTCTACAGAGTTAGTTTCAGGACAGCCAGAAAAGATCCTGTCTCAAAATCAATAAATAGATAAAACTCTGTGCATCCATCACGTACAAGCTCTTCATCTTCTTCTTAAGAATGTTGTCACCACAAAATAAAACCATGAACCAACAAGCAGCTGCACCACACACCTCCCGGCACCCAGCAGCCACTAATCTGGTTTCTGTCTGCTTCTGTCTCCGTGAACTGACCTACTTTGGGTATTACACACAAATGGAGTTACACAATGTATGGTATTTTGTGTCTAGCTTCTTTCCTTAGCAGTAATGAGGTAAAACAGTCTCGAAGTACCTTTCAGTCCTGAGTTCTACTGTGTGGCTGAAAAAAATTACATTGTATGTACATGTCATAACTTACATCATTACATTACAGTACAGTATAGTGCATTACAGTATATTACATTATAGTACAGTACAGTACAGTGGTGCTGCATCCAATGATAGACGTTGCTGCTTTCACTTTTTGGTTACTGTGAATTGCGTGTCTGTGAATATTGATGCACTTGTATTCCTTGGAGTTCAGGTGGCGTAGCCATTGCCTCTAAGTTGAAACAATCCATTCTAGAAGAAGACTGGTGAGACTGAAAAGTAAACAGGCTTCTCTTGTTCTACACAGATGAAACCTAAAGTCCCCTCTTGAAATTAGAAGAACAGTAACATCCTGCAGACTGAGGAGACTCTGGCCAGCACAGTGACTGAAGTAGATTCTCTGACAGTGAAGCTGTCTGAAAGTCACACAAAGAGCTTCAAGGTTGCAGCTGAGCCAGTCATCATGGTGCAATGGGCTTCTTCATGATGCAATTGCCTGTGAGTCACCCCCACTCCTGTAAGTAGCCCCTCGACCACACTCCTGTAAACAACCCCCATAGACGTATGAGTTTGCCAATGGGTGTAACCATTATTTTGGTCAGTATCAGTTTAGATCTGGGGTAAATAGATGTTTATGTTGTGTTTGGCCAAGAAGAGTCTCACATGATAATCCTCAAGAGTGGAACGGCTAGGTCAGATGGTAATTCTAAGTCTGATTTTGCAAGATGCCATCAGATTTTCCCATCGTAATTAAGCCGATTTATATCCCCACCCGCACTGTCCGCAGACTCTGACTCCCGTTCCCGTCATCATTCGCGCCTTCTCTTTTTAGTCTCTCCTAGTGAGTGTGAAGTGGATTTCACTGTGGGTTTGTTGTTGATTTTATAGAAAGCTTACACACAAAAATCTATCAGTGAACATCCTTAACAGCCTTTGCTGGTCTCTCAGTAAGGAGTTCTCACCCCTCACACGCTCCCACTCTCCCACCTCTATCCCACCACATCATCCCACACCCACCACATCATCCCACACCCGCACTCCTCCCCACTCTTCCAGCACACGTTATTTTGCAGCCACAGTGAAAATAATAGTAACACTGCTTACCTTATATGTATTAATATTATTAATTCTTAAGAATTATGGAGTTCCCACAACCCAATATGAAAGGTGCTATGATCAACTCGCCTTTCCAAATGAAGAGACTGAAACTTTAAGACCCTGACCGGGTACGGGGCTGAGAAATAGTTAAGAGCACCAGCGACTGCTCTTGCAGAGGACTCAGGTTCAATTCCCAGCACCCATGTGATGGCTCACAACCCTCTGTGACTCCAGTTCCAGGGATGCCCTTCTCTGGTCTCAGTGAACACTCACTGCATGTGCAAAGTACACAGGCAGTACGTCAAGACAAACCACCCATGCTCATAAAAATAATTGTTTTAACTAAGATCTGAAGTGAGAGTCTGATTCACTGAGTCAAACACTTGCCAAGCAAGTGTGAGGACCTAAGTTCAGATGCCCATGACCCACATAATCCAGACGCCGGAGCAGATGCCAAGATCTCAGTCCTAGAGTGGTGATGTGGGAGGCGGAGACAGGCGACTCCCTGAAGCTCTCTAGACTGGATACACAGCAGTGAACAGGAGACCCTGCCTCACATCCAAGCTCGTCCTCTGACCACCATGCATGCTCATAACACATGTGCACCTATACACACACACACACAGACACACACACACACACACACCATATATACAATACACAAAAGATTTTTTTTTTTAATGACCTGAGTCTACAGTAAATACTAAAACCTGGATTAAAATCTGGGCCAGTGACTTTGAGCTAAATTTTGTTTCAGTTACTAGACTGCACTCCCAAAGTAATTGAAGTCGGATGACCTAATAAATATAAGTTGGCTAATGTAACTTAATTATAATACACAAGTTTAAATGTAGGCACCAGACTGCTTTTGAAATACACATATGTAACTTTGAGCTATGCATAACTGCTGTATCCTCAGGCCACCTGTGGGGGCGCCATTCTGCCGCCACTGTGCTGTAAAGCCTAGTCTGATCCTTCTATGAATCCTTCCACCTCAGCTGAGATTAAATCTGGCCATGATGATAAGAAATCATTAGATTTCCTCTTAGGACACTATCCATTTCCTGCATGGATGCAACCATATGTTTGGGGTCTGTATAAATACAAGGAGAGAAAAAGCACAAAACCGCCCTAATAAGCCTGGCTCCACTCTCCGCTAGCAAGAGCCCCCTCCCCCCCTTCCATTAACCTTGTAGTGTACCTCAGGGTTTCAGATAAAAAGAGCATTCTTCTCTGTGATTCGCTAACCCCCAATCCACAGCAATCAGTCTGCAGCTGATAAAGACAGACCAGGAGCCTTTTTAAAAAGTTTTTCAAAGAAAATTAGTAGCAAAAATCACGAACCACTGCAAAAGATTATGTGCAAGAAATTCCACAGAATGACCAGAGAATAATTCAGAAAGTTATATAATGTCCTCAAATCTCTCAGACTCTTCAGAGAGACTGCAACCTTTGCCTGCTTCATGCTTGTCACTCCTGGTCTGCTGAGCAGGGTCCAGACAGTTCTTGGTGTGTGGCCGTACTGCCCAACAACAGATATCGGGCCAGCCTCCACCTAAACGTCTGTGTGGGACTATGCTGTGCACCAAGCTCTACAGAACCAAGAGGTAGCAGGGGAAGAGATGGGACTCAGAAGGCCAAGAGACCAAGGGTTAGCTTTCAACTTTACGTCTTACCGGTGGCTTCAGGAAAGTCGCTGCTCTGCCTCTCCCTTTGCAGGTCTCTTAAAGCTTTTGGTGAATACTGCTGTATACACAGCCTGCCAAGTGCTTGGCACAGCGCCCGGAAGATGCTAATTGCACTGTGACCACTCACTATCAAAGGGCGTTGCCATCATAATTACCATTCCATTATCTCACAAGGTTTTCTTAGGTAAGGTCAGAAAAAGTCTAGAATGGAAAGGACAGCCCAAGTCCTCTGAAAGCAGTGGCCGGTTGCAAATGAACACTTATCCCAAAGTTGCTTCCACTGTTAAGGATGTCATTGCCATTAAACCACAGGTCAAGGGATGGGTGGTCCTAAAACGAACCCCACTAACTGGTTGCTAAACCAAGCTGGCTTTGGGGCGATGGAAAAAGATCTTCCACGTGTTCCATCAACGACAGGACAGTTGAAAACCTTGGCCTATTTTGAGAACAAAATTGAAATTGGCCTTTTATGGACATTCCAAAGCAGACAGATAGTATCTGTAATTATTTATTTATTTGCCTTTATGGAATTGCTGTTCCCTGAAGCAGGTGGCCTGAAGCAAGCTGTGTCTGCCGTTTCCAGAACCATCCTTGTTTGTACATCCAGTCTCTGTGCACACTCAAAAAAAAAAAAAATTCAACAGGCACTAAACAGAAACAGGCTTGCTCAAGAAAAAAACCAGGTCTGTGACGCACACAGCTCAGCCCACGGTAATCCCAACTGTTCTCCCTCCTTGCTTGCTCAATTAAATGGATGATTTTCAGCTCTTTGCTTCTTTGACCTTCTGAGTGCTTTCTGAAGCAATGTGTGGTTGTTCTCACAGCTTGCTGGGGACAGCCCTTCTGTCATCTTGTCAACACTTGAGCCTCATCTCTGCTTCTCTTAGAGGTTCTTCACCCACCCTCCTCACTGTACCAGGGGTCCCCCCAGGATTTCCAGCTCTGTGTCACCTTTAAGGCACATACAATCCAATGACACATGACACCTACCATTGGAAGAAACTAAAAGTGAATGGTACATCTCAGTTAGAGGAGAGTCTACATTTTAAAAAATAATAATTTACATACCTCAAATAAAGCAACTTAAGGCAAAGCTTTTAGTATACATACTATTTATAAGTTAGGAAGTGGCCTTCTGCAGCCAGGCAGGACCCCCAGTGGAAGGAGAAGTACACCAACCCACCCACAAAACTTTCAACCCAAAATTTGTCCTATCTAAAAGAAATGTGGGGACAAAGATGGAGCAGAGACTGATGGAACAGCCAACCAATAACCAGCCCAACTTGAGACCTATCCCATGAGCAAGTACCAATTCCTGACACAATTAATGATGTTGTGCTTGCAGACAGGAACCTAGCATAACTGTCCTCTGGCTCTACCCAACAGCTTACTGAAACAGATGCATATAACCACAGTCAAACATTGGGTTGAGGTTAGAGACTTCTATGGAAGAGTTAGGGGAAGGATTGAAGGCCCTGAAGGGGGTAGGAAACTCCACAAGAAGACCAACAGACTCAACTAAGCTGAACCCTTGGGAGCTCTCAGAGACTGAGAAACCAATCAAAGAGCATACATGGGTTAGATGGAGGCCTTCTAGCACATATGCTTCCCTCCAGTATGATAATGAACTGAACCTCTGAAACTGTAAGCTAGCCCCAATTTATAGTTACCTTTATAAGAATTGTCTTGGTCATGGTGTCTCTTCACAGCAGTAAAACCCTAAGACGAGAAATGTGGGGGCTCTCTGGGCAGTGGTGGTATACACCTATAATCCCTGCACTCAGAGGCAGGGGCAGGCATATCCTCTGAGTTTGAGGCAATTCTGGTCTACAGAGCTAGTTCTAGGACATCCAGGGCTACATAGAGATATCTTGTCTCAAAAAACCAAATAAACAAATAACAGGAAATGTTGGGGCTGGAGAGATGGTGGAGCTGTAGATAGAATGATCCCTGTAGCTAGGCATCATAGCCAAATTGATGAGCTCCAGGTTCAGTGAGACATGCTGTCTCAAAACATAATAGGAGCAATATAGGTCTTAATGTTGACCTTTGGCCCACCCAGATACACATAAACATGTGTACCCATATACACATATGCATGTACCCACACAAATGCACACATGCATACATACCTACAAAACAAGAGCAAAATAAAAGAAAACACGTGAGTTTTACTTATTCTATAGATTCTGTGTGCATGTTTTCAAATTTTATTGAAGTGACACAGAGAAGAAATAAGCTATTCGGAAAAAGGCTCGGAGAACAGGAGGTCTGTCTCATCAATAAAGGCAACACGGTGCACAGCCTCTCATGATACTGAGGAATATAACTAGTGTGTGTGCTTCACAGGGAGACAGATCTGATTGAACAAATTCAAATCCTGTGTGAGGCCAAGCTAGGGACAGCAGCAGTGGTTCCCGTCTCAGAACTTTACACACATTAGAGAAAAATACTTGGCTGGTATTACTCCTTTAACTTCTGTGGGACATGGAGTGTGCTGGTGGGAGTTGCCTTGGCAACTGAAATGGTGGGGTCACCTTGACCTACCCACTAACTGGCTGGCAGCCCTGTGACTAGCTGTACACGCTGGGGCCCAGGTTCTTCTCATCTATAAAACAAAGACACTCTTCCTTCACCCAGTGCAGAGATGGTAATGGCATATGTTTTTTTTTTATGTTTCAAGGATTCCACATTTGTGAGTTTGCCCATCTGCCAAAATGAATTTGTAGCCCTCAAAACGATCTTCCCTGTGTCCACACCCATACATCCTCACAGTTGACGAACCAAGCAAACTTCTGACTTCACATTCCAGCTTTCACACCATGAATACATGTTCTTTCACACTTGTTCTACCAAGCGCCACAGTTGTTTTCATTTTTGCACTCTTGTGTGAGGGTTCTGGCATGTAAAATGACCCTTGAGCTGGTGCTGAAGTATCATTTCATATTTCTAAGTACAAGAAAGCTGTGGTGTGCCAGTGAAGGGTATGTGTGTGTCAGGCGGCCTTCACCAAGGCATGAGCTACATTGGTGCCGACCTGAGTCCCATGTCAATGAATCAACACACATACTAAGTGATACCGCTGAACATAAACATAAAAATCAAGGTTATAAGTTAGTCTGCTGGTGAGCACGTGATCAGAGACTCACAGAAACATAACCCTGTATTTTCCTGCATGTGCAATATCTAGTGTTTGATAACTTATTATTTCTGGAAAATTTACAGACAACAGGATTAATGAGAATAAATGCTGATATAGTTTCATTTCTGTTGCTATGGTAAGCATATCCTGACAAAAATCGAATTAGGGGGAAAGGATTTGCCTGGCTTATGATTCGAGGTTACAGTCTATCACCTCACAGCCATGGTCAGGAGGAGAGATGAATGCAGCCTTGCTCGCTCATTTGCTTGCTCATTTGCTTGCTCGCTTGCTTGCTTGCTTGCTTGTGCTTGGCTCCACGCGATGACCTCTTGTCTAGGAAGCAGTGCTATGCACTCTGGCCTGGGTCTTCACATCACCTTAGGTGATCAAGACAATCCCACTTAGATGTGCCCACAGACCAGTCTGATGCAGATCAGACCAGTCTGATGTAGATCATCCCTCACTGAGGTTCTTTTCCCATGTGACTCTAGGTTGTCAAGTTGACAACTAAAACCATCACAAACTGTTTACACAATTCGTTTGTACTTTGCACAAATATTATATTGAATTCCAACATAAACTAGAATTAATATGGTCCCTAAAATGAGGAAAATAAACATCTATTAAATTAACTTAATTAATAGTTAATTAATGTCGCCTCACATAAACCCTTACAAAGGCAGGCCGCCAAAACAGCTGCACTATGACGCTCTGGGCCAAAGCTCTTCTTTTCATAGCTGCTCAGAGCATCCTAACATTAAAGAGAATAGACATTCAGCTTCTTTCCAGCCAATGCCCTCCTTCTGCAAAGACACAACTCCAACTTTGTTACCAGTGCAGCGTTACTGATTGTGCTGCCTTCAACAGCAGTGCTTCTGAAAGAGACACCAAGGAAGAAAGGGTTTTGAAAAGACAAGGAAATAGCCATAAGCTTGTACTAACCCCTCAAAAATCACCAAAGTACCATGTGAGCAGGTCTGTAGAACTCCAGTACTCTTGGAAAGCTTCACAATGGCCACACAAGATGAAGGAAAACAGGGACATTGTCACAGACTTGAAGACACTGAGGAGCAACAGCATGTAAGTGTAACCCTCAAGTCTGTGGCGAATCTTAAATCAGAAAAGAAGACGTTACTGGGAAATAAAGAAATGGCACCAAACTCAGTGGTTTTGCCCATTGTCCCCTGCTGGGTTTCATTTGGCTGACTGGCTCTTGACTCTATTTAGTGTTTACATTATGAGAAGCTGGATGAAACTCCAGAATTCTACACTACACGTATAACTCTTCTCTACAGTCTTTGACTAACTCAAAGATATTTGAGACATGAGAATAAAGGGAGGGAGAAAATAACAGAGGAGGAGACTGGACTCATCCTACATCCAAGAGTGACCCTTGAAATGAAGCCAGGCTGTGGGAAGGATGGGCAGACAGCTGCTGTGGGGCTGGGAAGAAGTCCCATCTCACTAATCACTTTCTCAATGGACGACAGGAAGTGGCTCTTTTCCTGGGGCTGTGTAGGATGACTACTCTTCCCAAGGCCTTTAAACTCCTGCCACAGAGCAGATGTCTCAAAATAGACTAGCTGTTGGACACTCTTCCCTTTTCCCAATCAGGATAAAATTGTCCAGATGACAGAATGACCCAGATGCCACATTTGAGAGAGTGTTAGCTCACCTGCAAAGGCTCTATTCGTCTATAGATAGTATTTTCTCTCAACAGAAACTCCATATTGAGGAATAAATACCTTCAAATGTCCTGGGGTAACATGCTCCCAAGGCACCCAATGTGCACTCATAATATGACCATAATTATTTCTAGCTTGTTGCCATCGCAAGTTAAAATTATTTCTCTCCCAAGTTCTTTTGAAGGATCTTTGCTGCTTAAAATCTTCTATTTAAATAGTTACTGGCAATTATACAGGTGTGACCCAAACAGACAGTAGGAAGCTATCTATTTACTTGCTAACAAGCTAGAATAACCAGCTCAAAATATTCAAAACTTTTCTTCCCCATGTTCCACATGAGTCTGCCCTTATTGATAGTCAGTGGATCGGGAGGCTACATGAGCCCTTAACAATCTGCCCACTGTTTTCTTTCTTGACTTTGGCACAATAGATGTGACTATAATGAGTGTGCAGGACACAAGCAAGCGCACAACCCATGCCAGAGTTAGCCTACCAGATTAATAGTTAACCGGGACCTGATCCAAGAGAGATAAAAAAAAAAAATGGTGGCATTAAGCAGTAGCATAAGCAGTACCATTAGTAAAGGGAGGAAACATTAGTATCCGTTGAGCTACAGCTGTGTTGCAGGCACTGTATTAAACACCATCTGAGGGACATGAACTCCTGAAACTCTCCCCTCTGACCTTGCAATAAATATGAACATTATCTAACCACATGGGTGAGGTCAAATAGCTTTGCAGTCATCTCAGAGCCATGAATCGTAACAAGTGAGTAGCATTGCACTGACCCCAGCATCTCCAAGCTTAACAATTACATGGCACTAGGCACGGTTTTTGTTGATTAAAATCGAAATACTCCAAGTGTACCTGTCATCCCAGTTCCGTAATGACCTGGCCTCTGGAAGATGCTTTCTGGCAGACTAAAGTGCCTAGAAAGCATTCTGGGCCTCCTTCATTTGCCTCACATGACCTTGGTAGACAGCTTGCTTGAACCCAGGCCCTCTACAGGCACTGGAGACTTAGTCCTTCACAAACTGCTGCTTTTGAAGACTTGTATTCACATAGCTGTCTCAGAACCTGTGGTCAGATGCAACTGACCTCTCCAAGGCATCAAAGGTAAGTTCTGATAGCACATCAGGATGACTTGAAGAGACAATATTTCTTTTCTGTACAACTGTCCCATGAGTGCCCTTCCAAGACCTTTCTGACTAACATGAATGTAGAGAAAGAGGGTCTGTCTTCGTTCTCTTGAGCCCCAAGTTGCAAAGGGTTCTTAGTTCACTCCATTCACTTTCTTCTTTTGCTTCACATCTATGCAATCAACAAATTTTGTTGATCCTGTTTCAAAATGTTTCCTTAGTTTAGTGTTTATTGACAAGTTTACTCACGGGGTAATTTATTCATGACATAAGGCTGAATGATGGCTTTTTGGTAACTGAGAACTATTTAAAACTAAGCATTATAATCTTATGGTGGTTTGAATGAAAATGGCCTCCATAGGCTTATAGGGAGTAGCACTTGTAGAAGGTGTGGCCTTGCTGGAGTACATATGGCTTTGTTGGAGGAAATACGTCACTAGAGGTGGGATTTGAGGTCTCAGAAGATCAAGCCAGGGCCAGCGTCTCACTTTCTTCATGTTGCCCACCCATCTGGATGTAGAACTCTCAGCAACCTTCTCCAGCACCACGTATTTCTGCATGCCACCATGCTTCTTGCCATAATGATAATGGACTAAACCTCTGAATTGTAAGTCAACTCCAATTAAATGTTTCCTTTATGAGAGTTGACATGATCATGGTGTCTCTTCACAGCAATAGAAACTTAAGACATATTGCAAATAGAAAATCTCCCCCACCTGACATTTTTGAACGCTTAGTATCATGTGAGGAAAGTAGCTTGTCTGTTGAAGACCCACAATCAGTCAATAAGCAGCACCAAGCACTGGACATGTGAGGGAGGTCAACTTAGAGCACATCCCACTGCTGCTGTGCTCACAGATGGTGGGAGCCACTGTGTGCTCCCCAGCAAGGACAAAGAACCACAAGGCTGAGCTCAGCATAAGGCCGACCCACAGAATCACTAGTCAGCAAAAGCAACCGCTCTCAACTCTGATTGTTTTGCAGCAATAGAAACTAACAGATGACTTGAGGATAATTTCATTGTGTGTAATTTATACAGGAAATATGTAAGACTGAATCAAGTCCATCCAGCAAGAGGCAGGCCCACAATTCATAAGGAGACAGACAGCAGTTTTAACAAGCAGCTGTTCCACCACGAGTCTTTGTAAAGTGTGAAGATGAGAAATTACAAACAAAAAATAATCTCCCTCAAAGGTAGATTATTTCAATAAGATTTGATACACACTGTAATGAGTCACATGGTGGACCAGCACTAATGATGGCATAGAATACTGTTACCCTCCTAGAAACAGAAATCTACCATTTATATAAGAAGATACGGTTCACCTTTGTGGAGTGTTACCAGGGGCACGCACATTCTTAGTGTTTTGCACTCTTTACATCGCTTGCTGTTCAAACACTGGGAAGAGACTCTACATGATTCCTATTTATTCTCATTCCTAATTATCCTAGCTCCTCACTTATTACACATCAGAAGAGAGGGTGCAGAGTGCGTAGATAAGTTGCTCAAGGTCAGAGCTAATAAGTGACAAGGCTGAGATCTCAGGCAAGGGAGCCTGATGTCCAAGGCCATGTTTCTAAAAACATTACACAGTCCGTTTGTCTCACAATGTGAATTTGGTTGACCAAGATTAGTTATAAAAATAATGTCAGGTTCTATTCTTGTCCCAGGAAAAAACACATAGCTGCTGACATGGCATGTAGACCTAGAAAATAACACGTGTCAACAATAAATCCTCCTGACCAATGAGATTACAGGTAGCTTTTGTTTTCTTTGTATATTTGTGCATGTTCAGAAAAATTTTGGCAATGAAAGTTTTCAACTTTGACTGTAGGAAATATATTACTATTTTGAAAAACCTCAACATATTTGTTAAATGTTAAGTGGGAAGGACCTAGATACATAACTCAATAGTAAGTATGTGGCATACTTACTACTTGTGCAAGGCCCTGGTTCCAAACAGCTGAGCTAAAATTAATTAATTAGTAATACTTTTTAACTGCATAAACTTTCACATGGCCATGTAAAGAAATGCAAATTAAAACAATCAATTAAAGCAATTAGTCCATTAAAACAATTGTTTATCTTTTGCAACAAACGGGCAGCTTTTACTGTTAGTTTTCAATGCTTGCTGGAGCCCTGGGAGATGCTTGCCTGGGGCATGAGTGAGTCAGCATCTCTGGAATTGCATTTAGCAATTTGTGTGAAGAAGGAGTCCATACCATATGAAGCAATAACAAGAAAATAGCACTTAAACCAACAAATCAGGAAAAAAAGTCCAAGAATGAGTAAATGGGGAGATCCTGCTGTCCATGGACAACACAAGACAAGGAACGCAGCCATTAAGTCCTGCTCCTGAGAAACAGCTAATAGCATGCGTTTGCCATGTTACTTCACTGTATTCCTTAAAGAACAGAATATGACAAAAGCAATATGATTCATATGTGATTGTGTGCACATGTGTGTATGTGTGCGTGTGCATGTGTGTGTGTGTGTGCGCGTGTGTGTGTGTAAGTGGATCAAAACTTTATATATTACCACTGGTCAGAGACATTCCAGGTCACTTCATCTGTGCTCAGCAGTCCCAAGCAATCTCCTTCTGACTCAAGGACAAGCTGAAGCCAGGAAATCCTAAGGGGCATGGAGAGTTAGAGGAAGGGTTTGCCGCTGGATCCTGCTCTGTCAGCTACTGCCCACTTCAGTTGTGGCCACCGTGAGTGCAGCTGCTGAGGGAGCTTGACCAGCACCCTCACAACCAGGCTAAAGCTGAGGATGGCTTTGTCGTGTGTTGTGTTATATCACACAACGCAGTGTCATAAAGTTAAGTGGTTCAGACTCAAGTTTAGCAGTGCATATCAAGTTTGTAAATTACCAAGAGGAGGACATCAGGGAGTTATAGGTACTTTAGGACATCACATGCACACTGGGTCTCCCACAAAGGCAGAGGAAGTTGTAACTAGTCTGTGTGAGGTTTTATACCTATTTTAAAAACCATACTGGTCACATACTGCTTATTGCATACTGCTTGTGAGGTAAGACATCTGGAGCCGAGATCTCCAAATCTTAATAATATACATTGAATGTAACTTCAATAAACAAGTGTCAACTAACAGGTGCTTCTTACTTACCAAGGCTACCTTCCAGTAAGAGTCCAGGAGGCTTCCACACTTCCTGGGCTACAACTAACTTTGACACACTGTTGTTAGTGTGTTAAAAGTTTCATCTTACCCAGCTAGTTTCCAAATAATTAACCAAATATTTGGACCATTATATTTATTTAACAAGCCAAAAGGACACAACAACTGAGCAGAATTACTCTATTTTAATCCTCTAAAGTAATCTGGCTACCTCCCAGCCAAAGCCCCCTGCCGGCTTTCTCTGCTGTTTTCTCATAGGCTCTCCTGAACTCTCTCCCCATCGCCACTTCCTCCCACTTCTGCCCTCTCCCCCGAGAAAAAGTCCTGACATTCTCTCCCCCGCTCAGTCATTGGCTAATCAGGTTTTATTGATAAATCAGAGAATAATTTGGGAGCAATGTTTATACAACATTAAGGCAGGAGATACTTAGAATAAGGACTGCAAGCAGATACGGGGGCACAGAAATCAGCATTTGAATTGTACAGTGCACAGTAACATTCTGCCTACACACTGCTATTTTCTCTGTGAATGGAAGCACACGAACCAGGATTGAAACTAACCCAGACTTCAAATCTCAAACTTCGTTTCAGCTTGTGACCTATGAATATGAAGATTCTTCCCGTGTCTTCTCTCCATTGACTCAGAGATGAGATCATGCAGGGGGGGGGGGAGTTATGTTAATGCTTCTAAACAATTCATACAAGTTAAATTAGTTAACTGATTTACTAAGCAAATCCACGGATACAGAAGTACTTTCTAATTTTGATCAGAGTTAAATAAACCTTGATTTTATGTGAACCATCATTTCTTAGTTTTCCATTTGCTGAGAGAGATGCATAAAGTACAGCAGTACATATGAGTAGAAATGGAGCAGAAAGAAACGCCAGGCAGGATGGCTCAGCCTTTAACCGCAGCACTTGTGAGGCAGAGGTAGGTGGACTCCTGTGAGGTAAAAAAGTGGCATAGACTCAAAAGTGTTCTACGATTAACAATGACACAAAACACACGCCGCAATGCCTGTCCATGCACTTGCCACCATTACATTATGATCTACAGGGCACTTTAGGGTCATTCCATTTCCTGCCCAGTCAATATGGTCATTATGCCATCTGCCCATGTCCTCCAAAGCCAGAATGGTTCTTCCATACACTGACTTGAGTGATGCTCCCCATGATGTCAGGAAAGTCAAGGAACTCAGATGGCTTTGTGCTGATCTGTGCGGTAACTCCTAGCCTTTTGAACTACTTAAGTTTATCGTCTTTACGTTAAATAAGATGTAAACTCCGGGCCCTTGGTTCTGTTAGCTACATTTTAAGTGCTGACAGACCATATGCTGCCATCATCAGTAGAGTCTATGGTTCTGTGGAACACCGCAGGACCAGAACAAGCTTGGTTATCAAATAATTTAAAGATTATAAGTTTTATTTCACTCTGGAACAAATCCAGAAATAAGATCTTGATCTGTCATCTGTAAAATTCTGGCCACCTTTCCCCAGAAGGAAAAAGGAAAAAAAAGGTCAGGACAATATGATCTCTGTTAATAAAAGAAGCTTACACTCTGTCTCTCCAGCAAAGAGAACAACTCAGCCTCACACGGAACGTGACATTAACAGCCCGAAAGACTGATGGAGAAAGAGAATGTGAAGATAAACAGACTGAGGACCCTGTGAGGGACACTTCGTGCCAAAACCATTTTGTGCCTTCCTCCCTGTTATTCTCTTGACCTCTTGCAGAAAGCAAAGCCCTGGAGAGAAAGTCTAGACATCAGGGAGTACACTTCCTGTTCTGCCCTATCAGGAATATTTCAGTTTGAGTAGAAATGGAAGCAACAGACAAACCCACAAAGGGATGCATAAGTTCAGCTTCTCTGTAGAAACAAAACCAACAGAAAGATATTTACAGTCAGTGACAAAGAGGACGGCAAGCCTGGGTCTGCAGCACAGAAGGTATCAGGGTCTTGAGGTAAAATTCCTTGCACAAGGGACTTTAGTCTTTTGAACTGATTGTGCAAGGCCACCCACGGTCTATGGAGTGATCTGTTCTACTTGGAGTCTGCTGTTTTAATGCCAGCCACATCTAGCCTACACGGCACTAGTTAGCCTGACGTAAGTAAACGTCTGAGCTTGCTGTTCCTGCTAACGAGACACAAACATCACAGGGGCTGGGCATTAGGAAATCCTTAACCTGGGGTCCTCCTGGCAAGCTCCCTTGAATTTTGCCCATAACTGAAGCACAATTCAGGAAGAGGCTTTAATGATCATGATGGCTGCTGTAATGGCAGACAGCTGTTGTAGCTGCTTCTGTCTGTCTCATTTAAGTCTGAGACACCAGAGAGATCAGCATAGGTCATCTGATGTCACCACTAGGACCACTTTGAAGACAGTGGCGAGCATGGCCTCCCTTCCAAGACATTATGAACTGGAGTCGCATCTTTTTTTTTTTTCATGATTTATTTTTTTTGTTCACATTACATCCCAATCACAGCCCCCCTCTCAGGCTGCCCTTACAAATCTCTCCCTACATAGTCCTCTCTCCTCCTCCTCAGAGAAGAAGCCCTCTGATAGTACCACCCAACCCTGGAACATCTAGCTGCAATAGGACCACATCCATCCTCTCCAACTGAGACCTAACCAGGCAGTCCAGTTAGGGGAAGGGGATCCAATGGCAGGCAATAGAGTCAGAGACAGCCTTCTGCTCCAATTGTTAGACCCATGTGAAGACCAATCTGTACATCTGCTACAAATGTGGGGAGGTCTACGTCCAGCGCCCACATGCTCTTTGGTTGGTGGTTCAGGCTCTGTGAGCCCCAGGTAAGTTTACTCTGTAGATCTCCCTGTGGTGTCCTTGACCCCTCTGGCTTGCTCAGTTCTATCCTCTCACTCTTCCACAAGACTTTCTGAGCTCCACCTGATGTTTGGCTGTGGCTCTCTGCATCTGTTTCCGTCTGCTGCTGGATGAAGCCTCTCAGGCAGGAGGCAGTTATGCTAGGCTTCTGTCTGCAAGCAGAGCAAAGTATCATTAATACTGTCAGGAGTTTGTAGTAATATTTTTTATATATAAGTCCCAGCAGCAGGTTTGCTACCTGCCTTGATGCTTACTGTTCCCTAATAAAAGACACACAGAGCCTTCAGCAGCTGGGTCACTTCCTAAACTTTGTGTGGTTAATCCATCTTCCATGAATAATCCTAAGTTATTATTTACTAAGATTTACATTCTACTTTGGCTGCCCGGACTAAGAGAGCTGCCCAACTGGGCCACATTCTCCCCTCTCCTTAACATGCTGGTTATGCCTCCCTGTCCGCACTCTTCTCCGGCCTGGATCTCCTTCTTCCTCCTTCCTCTCTGTCACAAACCCTGGAATATTAGAAGTTCTGCCTCTGTGTGCCCTGCCCAGCCACTGGCTGCTGGCGTCTTTATTTATCAATCAGAACCAACTCGGGGAAGGGTCCCTCAGTGTCTTATAAGCAGATACTCCTGTAAGCTGTTTGGGGGACCAAAATTAACATTATAATACAAGCAACATTAAGCTACACTCACTTCAGGGGTTGGTTCTGTCACGTGGGATGGGTCTCGAGTCGGGGCAGCCATTGGTTGGCGATTCCCTCAGTCTCTGCTCCATCTTTATTTCTGCACATCTTGTAACCAGGACAAATTTTGGGTTGAAGGTTTTGTGGGTGCATTGATATTCCCCTCCTTCCACTGGGAGTCCTGCCTGCCTATCTTCTTTATAGTATGACTGCTTGAGAAATTTGAGAAGAAAATGTTCATCAACTACTTTAAGCACTTCCTGTATAGGAATAAAGAGGAGAACATTAAAATAGCCTTTCTTTTTTTAAAAAAAAAATGTATTTTTTTTCAAATTGTAATTTATACTCATTCACACAGGGGTTATAAACACAAAAAGGCAGGATGTGGGGATGGGGACGACACTGGAGCATGGGTGTTCAGAGGAAATACAGATATCTTTCAGAACAGGGTATCGGCTGGGTGAAGGTTCAGGGGACAGGTCACTATGACTCTGCCTGTGATTCACCTGTCCTTATCTAAGTTGGTATTATCTGCCAAGGCTACCTATTTACAAGGTCTATGTCTACTCAGGCTGGTAAATAGTCACAAAAGCTGCCTGTTTACAATAGCTTATAGCCATCTGTTTCAATGTTTATCCACAGAGACCCAAGACTTGGTGTTAGTATACATGTATGACAGGCCTATTGCTGATTTTAGGCCTATGGCTGATTTTAGGCCTTCAGTGTGTAAGCAGGGCTGCCCCTGACATCTCCTCCCTTCTCTAAGTATAGAAGGGCTGTGGCAATTCTAAACTTGCGAAGGCGGGGATAGAGGCCTGACCTCCAGTATTTGAAGGGGACCTTGTAATGGCTCCAGTCCCCCTGTCGTTGTCTAGTGAGGCATGAGGGCCATACCCGTCCCAGTGTCTTTTTCCTGGAGAGGGGATACTTTTGACATCAACCCCTATGCAGTCAGGCTTGTCCCTCAGGGAACCCAGAGAGATATTTTTAACTTTTATTTATATTCCCTTGCAGTGCTTAGCCTCGCAGCCTAAGCAAGAATTCAGATCGCCTGTCAGAGGGGGTTCTGGGTGGCCCCTCTCTGCTTGGTCTAGGGGCGGAAGTCCCCCCTTTTAGGTTGGGTGGAGATGGGTTTTGGGAACACCCTGTATAAAGTAACAACCTCATCTTGAGTCTCATGGTCCTCCATAACTAATTTATGATAATGTATCTGAGTAGGTTTTGCTACCAAATTATTTATCCATTATGTCACAGGGTTAGTCTGCCTATTTGAGGGGCAGGGACCAGCACAAAAAAAGCAAAAAGAACCCAAATAATGGTCCCAAGATGGGAGGAAATAGGGTTGACAACCTTAGAGAGGCTGAAAACCAATTCTTGTACCAGCATTCATCTGTCTCTTTCTCTCTCTGATTTTTCTTAGGGCCTTCACTACCAGTTTCATGCTCTCTTTAACCCTCCTTGTCTTGTCTATGTAAAGGCAACCTTCTTCTTTAAGGGCTGTACACAGTCAAGAGCTGTACACAGCCTTTTCTATTGTAATAGAGTAAATCAAGTCCAATAAGGATCTTTGCGATTTTAGGAGGTCTCTTCAGACAGCGAAATGAGGGATTTCTTCAGATTAGTGATGTCAATCTCTAGCTGTTTGATGTTCTTGTCAATGGCCCTTCAATGGTCTGAGTAGTATAAGTTCGGAGGCCAGCATCTGGATTAGAACTTCTAACAGCAGACATCACGGGTGATTCATTTTTACATGGAAAGGAAAAATAAGGGAATACTCAGGGAGATTTCTCTTCCCTGGATGTAAATTGTTATTCATTATATTTATGGTTGGGCCTGGCTTTGTGGGGGTATCTATTTTTTTTCATTAATCTTTTTGGTAGCCAGTTAGCTGTGCCTTCTGTGGTATTAGAGAGGCATATCAATCCTCGGCCCCATAAGGGAACTGGGTCTGGGCCACTCCCTTTAAGGGTAAGAGGGTCCTTCCCCATATCTGTGGCAAAGTTTTGTTGGTCTCAGTGGTGCCAGAGGTAGTCAGCAGCAGATTTGCCATGAGCTTTCAGCTTTAGAGAGATAAAAGTGAACAAGGCATGATGGAGAGTATTCCAGGGGGACTCCTTCTGAGGGGGGATCTTCATGGTTTTATAAGTATGTTTTTCTTATTTTACTGAGATATGATTGACAACTTGTGTGTGTTTAAAGTGTACAGTGTAATGTTCTGACACATATCCTGAAATAAATTTCCCAGTTGAGTGGATTATCATATCTATTACTTCACATAGTAGAGAGAGAGCTTATGTGCTTAAAAATCTGTGTTACGGATAGAAACTTTAAGTCATAATAAGATAAATACAATCTGGGCTTTCATGCATGGCATATTAACTGTATAATAAGTTATATCTTATCGTACAGTTGGGATTTTCTGGGAGATATGTTTATACTTTCTCCTCAGATCTCCTTCTGCCTTTACTCCCAGCTGTAAAGTTTCCATTGATGTCTTACTGAGCAGGGACCATTGGTTTAGTAGTCCTTCCTCCCCACAGACTTTGACTTTAATCTTCTTTCTTTGCTATTTGTTTGGAAGTCCAACCATAACCCTTATGTTTCACAAGGCAACTGTGGCTTTCTGCATTCACCATGGCATGGTCCTTGGGGAACTCTTTTAGAAGCATTTGGCCTGATTTTGTCCCACTCCCAATATTTATAAAAGACACTCCCTGTGTCTGTTCATTTCACACAACAACACAAGCTCCATGATCCCCAGTTACTCTGCACCCCTGACTAGAGAGGAAAGACTGTCAGAATTAGTTCTTTAAGTCCATAAGCATCTGATTTCATTTTCTGTCTTGGAACAGGCTTCCAGAGCTTCTGGTCTCCATCCTGATGAGGTATCACAAGAAGCTCAACAACTGGTAACTGGGCACGGAATCCTAGCTCTGGCATTCCAGCCCTGGGGAGGGAGAGGCAGCATCCAGAGCTACACAGACAGATCCTGTTTCAAAACCAAAACAGAGGAGTGTATCTAATTAAAGTGACTTTGTGTTCATGGTCTAAATGAGTTCAGGAAATGAAACTAATAAATGCATTCATATAGTACAAAATAATAATGAGTAAATAAACAAGTGAACAAATAAATAAGTAGCTCCTTCATAACTCAGCTCCCTCTTTCCACACTACAAACTGATTCGTGCTACCTTTAACTACTGTCTTTTACTCCACTTCTCAAGTTCAAGCCTCCCCTTAACTACTGTACATGCAAGTTCATTGCTAGGCCCTGTGAGCTGCACTCACCAGCCAAGCCTTACACTTCCGCTAACCCTGGAAGCTAGTTACTAGACTTCACCTCTGATCCTTTGTTTTCAGAACAAAGATGAATTCCTCACCACAAATCATCTGGTTACATTTCAGGGTGGGACTTCTTGTGTGTTTCTCACTATCTGTGAGCTCAGTTTCCTGTCTCACCCCCACCCAACACCTAACACCCCACCTGCCGGGATACATCCTTTAAAAGAGATGGATAGAGAGCAATGGAACAACCTCCAACAGAAACAGTTCCTCAGGTACAGCTGAGGTACTCAGTTCTTCTCAAACCAGTCTCTCTGTTCACTGCAACACAGTGCCTCAGGTCTCCCAAACCCAAAGATGGGAAAAAAAGTATACACACGTGGTCCTGTCCAGGGACACTCTAATAAGAACCAGGATCTACTCACACACGAGAAAGACCTACAATGCCCTGTTCTTACAGGAACGCTTATCTGGGTTGACATACTATAGGTATGACCAGAAGAGCTTTCCCACAGACCTAGCACATTCTGTTCTTTGACACACTGTTACAAGGTAGAGCTTGTTTGTTCTGTGTGTTTTGTACATGTAGAGTATCCAGAGGTTAAGTGAGCCACCTTTTCAGCCTTATTCTAAAGACTTTCACAGTATCACAAATGGGTTTTGGTTCTTAATTTTTCACAATTAGATTATTTATTTTTAGAAATATTATCAATTTTGTGTTTTGACCTTAATATCCTACAACTTTGATGCATTTATTTAAGAGTTCTGATGGCTTTCTATAGAGTTGGGGTTTCCTATGCACAGAACCATCTGCAGCCTTTGAAGTATTTTTTTTATCTAATAGACTTTTTGAATACTCCTGATCTTATACTGAACAAAAACATGGAGAGCAGGCTTGCATAAGAGAGTGAGTGTGGTTTGAGTGAGAACATCTCCATTTGGCTCCTGTATTTAAACATTTGGTCCTCAACCAGTGGCTATGGTTGGAGAGATTTTATAAGTGTAGCCTTGTGGTGAGAGTATGTCACCATGGGCGGGCTTTCAGAGTTGAAAGACTCACGTTATCTCTAACCGTAACCCTCTGCTTTTGCTTGTGGTCCAAGATCTGAGCTCTCAGCTTCTGCTCCAGCCACTGTGGCTACCACTTGCTGTTATGTCTCCCTGCTGTGACAGAGGCTGTTACATCACCCTGCCGTGACAGAGTCTACTCCTCTGGAATGATAAGCCCCAAATAGACTCTTCCTTCTACAAATTGCAGTGGCTGTGGTGTTTTATCACAGCAATAGAAAAGTATAGTTACTTTACGGTGGGTTAGAGTAAGTACTAGATCTTAAAGGGAAAGCTTCCACTGTAAAGCCCAAAGGCTGGACTACCAGGACCCCCTGAAGGAAGCTCACAGAGACAGCAATCGATGCAATTGCAAGAGGATTTTATTGTTCCAATGCATTGGGGCCAATCACTCACACGGGAAGAAATGGCCCCAAGCACACTTTGGCAGAAGCTTATATACAGTTTGAGCAGGGCAATTTTTAGCAACAGCAACTGGGCATGATACTACTGATGGTATAGTTTAATCTTTAAACTGGTTGGTTGGCCTTGGTGGCTGTTGGGGACCTTCCAAGGGCAAGCTATCTGCTGCCAGGCTGCTCCATTCAACCGATAACCCATGGTTTTTCTTGGAACTATGTGGCCACACCCTTTATCGGAAGGGAGGGGGTCAGGGGATAATTTTCCATTGACATAGACTTTATACCACCTTCTCCCCATTTGACTGTGATGGTAGCTATGAGTTTTTCATGCTCTGCATACATATTACATGTATACATATATGCATGTATATAGAATATATATGTTTTTTAAAGGGCACTAAAATAGACTTAGAGAGTTTAAGGAAGTTATAAACACAGGACTCAGTGGGCTAAGTGGTACAATTGCACTAAGGAAATCAACTTGAGATTACTTTGAGAATTGTCTTGACTAAGCCAAAAAGACAAATGCAGAGAATTATGAAAAGTGGCTCCTTGTTTTCACCCACCCATGCTGATGCCCATTAGGAAGAGAAGCTAGAAAAAGTGAAGATTCTGGAAAGGAGTGTCCCAGAAGTCACAGGCCGAGGCTACTTAAAGAACCAAAAGAAATCCATTGCCTCTGTTATGCTTATAAAAAGATGAAGAGATAAAGCATATGTCCTGTGGATATGTGGAGAGGTATGGGGGAAGGCAATGTCTCAGCGGGCCCAAGCCAAGGCATCTCTTCCCCCTGAGGGACCAGTCACACACTGGTATAGCATAGAATAGAATTTATTCAGGGCAAAGGGAGGGGAGCCAGGAGGGTAGTAGAGGCAGAGAGGCAGAGAGAGAGAAAGGGGGGGAGGGAGAGAGAGAAAAAGAGAAGGGGGAGAGGGAGGGGAAAAGGGAAAGAAAGAGGGAG
>NW_021620769.1:112402-117450 GCF_004785775.1 Grammomys surdaster | reverse complement strand
AGGGAACGAAAGGGGAGGGGACGGGAGGGGAGGGGAGGGGAGGGGAGGGGAGGGGGAGAGGGGACGGAAGGGGAGGGGAGGGGAGGAGAAGAAAGGGAAGGGGAGGGGAGGAGAAGAAAGGGAAGGGGAGGGGAGGGGAGGAAAGGGAAGGGGAGGGGAGGGAAGGTGTGGCAGCAGGCATGGGCGGCAGCAACAGAAGCAAAAGGCTGGTTGTCTGAGATCAGGAAGCAGAGAGTGAACAGGAAGTGGGGCCAGGCTATAAGGCTGCAAGACCCACCCCCAGGGATATACGCCCTCCACCCAGGCTCCACCCTTGAAGGCTCCACAACCTCCACCAAACAGCACAACCAGCTAGGGACAGAGTCCAAGCACTGGAGTCTGAGGGAAGCTTTACATTCAACCCACAGCACAGATTATAGGATGCTAGTGATTATTTTCTGACACAGCATATTTTCCCGCTTGAGTGTTTAACCACATGATACAAACTATCCCCTCTCCAGTACTGCCCCCATCCCAGAGGATTTAGAAATCGGTCCTTTCACAGCTTACCTAGAAGACCTTCTTGAATTTTCCTGAGGTCAGTTTAGAATTCCCAGCAGTTTCTTAGCAGCACTGGACATAGTGGATCATTTCTTTCTTGGAATGTATTCTCGCTGTGTTTTCTGAGACACTGCTACCTACCGTTCCTCGTCTACTTCAGCAGCTGCCCTCTGAGGCATCCCTCTATGTCTCTGTATTCTTTATCTCAATGGTGTGGAGCCCACGCTGTCTTCGGCTTTCTCTCTATTTCACGTTGCTACTCTCTTCAGAGAAGACCTCATTTTCATAGCTTTAAATTACACAGATGAAACCTAGTTTACACTCCAGAACATTCTTTCTCTGTACTGGATAATTCCTCTACAATTTACATGGACATTCAGCCTCCAGCTGGATACCACTCATATATCTTATTGGTATTTTAAACTTATATCCATACATAAAGCTGGACCTTGATTGAACTTGCCTTCCTGAATACATTTCATTTCCATGAATGACAATCATCTTGTTACAGAAGCTTTGGCTCCAGATTCTCCCAGAATTTTGCATTGTCTCGTGATTTCTGTTGCTTCTAGTGTAGAGCACAGTCTTTTTGTTTGCACCCTGTAGTGTCCTTCTAAGTCCTCTGTGTTTCACAGAGGAAAGGGACATTTTAATAACCAAATCAAATCATCTTTGTCTCTTCAAACCCTTCCAAACCCTTGAAAGCAGTTTGCAACACTTTTCTACCGTGCTCTAGGATACAGCACAGAGCTTTTCAACCACGGAAGCATGATGGCCCAAAGGCCCTGAAAATGCACTTGAAGTTCACCTGTTTGCTCTAAAACCACCATTTCTGCCAGATGATTCCAGTCAATGACCAATACTCCTCTGCTGGCCATGGGCTCAAGGACTCGCTGATGACCTAAAGTACGTCCTGCACAACAGTCTATGACACACATGCACGGTCATCTCAAACTAACCTCCTTTTTTCAAAATCTTTACCTTCAGTGTGGATCTATAACTAAAATTATGTTATGAATATATTTTGGTCAGTTACCAGTAGTCTTGTCCGTGTACTAGAATATTAACTCCCTGGGGGTAAATCTATATAGTTGGTGTGTGTTGCCCCACTGCCCAAAACACAGTAGAAGCTCAATTGCACTAAATTAGTTCTACAAAATATAAAATATTTATAATTCAGTCGTGCAATGATTAATGTGTACATAAACTTTATAGCCTTTAGCTCTATTTGTCATCAGCCAAAGCACATACACTTTAATTAAAATGCAATTTGACACACTACTGCTGCCGCTGCTGCTGCTGCTATGACAGGTACTCCATTGAAAAATTCTGATCCTACAGCCAGGAAATGATGTGTACAGGTTATCAATGAGGTGAGAGGAGCTCTGGCAACTGATATCTGTTGACAAAGCATCTGGAAAGCCAGTGTTGGAGAAAGTTAAGTTTCATCTGACTGGTGTCCGTTACAAACTGCATTTGTGACTGAATGAATGGAAGATGTAGGAAAGAGTGAACTTGAAAATCTTTAAGCTAGTGTGTGTATGTGTGTACAGACAGGATCTCTCGATGAACCTGGAGCTCACCAGTTCGGCTAGGCTAGCTATTCAGATGGATCCAAGGATCCCCCATCTCTGCTTCCCAGAACTGGAGTTAGGGAGGCTTCCCAGCATGCCTGGCTGCCCAGCAAGCACTTTATCCACTGATGCATCTCCCCAAGCATTTGTTAGTCTCTGTTTCCCAATGAATACTGCTATGAGAAACCATTCTGAAACATTAGTCAGGTTTGTGACTAAGCTCCTACTGCACTGCTCTGAGAGAGGGGGAGGGGGGAAGGGAGGGAGGGGGGGAGGGAGGGAGGGGGGGAGAGAGAGAGAGAGAGAGAGAGAGAGAGAGAGAGAGAGAGAGAGAACAGAACTTTTTGAACTGTTAACTGTAAACACATTGATAAAGCTGTTTCTTTCCCTTAAGAGGCTGTAGTGTGGTAAATGAACTAAAGACTACTCTCCAGAAAAATCAACTACTGCGACAAACTAATCACCTCTGAAACAGTTCCCCTACCGCCTGCAGCCTGACTGCTCAGCCATTCAGCTTCTCATTGTCTTGGTCCAGAGACTAGTCCTATCGTTCTTTTTTTTTTTTCCTTTATTTGGTCTCTTGTTTTGGTTTGGTTTTCTTATTAAAAACCCCAATGAGGAAAGGGTGCTATAACTAAACAAGCAGTTTAAAAATCTAGAAGATAATGAACACCCAGGGGCCAGATGTCAGTGGACCACCTGGGCATGTCTAGAAATAGCCCACTAGAGCAACAGGTAAAAGGACAGTGTTTGTGCAAAAGTGCTCAAGTACATTTGCCCATTTAAGCTCAGAGAACAACGTAGGCTCAGCACAGAGCTGTGTTCACTAAGCTTACTAAGGCTGCACGGTGGTCTCTGCCCACTTCACACTATGTTTTTGAAGAAGTTTAAATGGTCTAAGGTGGCAACACAGTGGTTGTGTAACTGGAGACCTAACTAAAGACAGGAATAAGGGATGGAAATAGTCTTTGATACGAACTCTTCTTAACTTACCTCCAGTAAGATATTAAGAATAAGGACAGTAAATGTTCTGGAAAATCATTAAGACATCCAGAACATCTCCGAGAAGCAAAGGAGATAAGGGTAAAAAGTAAAGCCATGTCTAGACGCTAGCATCCTCAAGACATGATCGATTTCCAATCTCATAGAGACAGAAACCACAGTACAGCCTGAGTAAACTTCCCTGAGGGGACACGGGGGCTCTGTCACTAAAGCAACAAGTACAGACACACAACTACTTCCTCCAGATTCACATACATCAGTGTGTCTCAATATTCTCTAAGCACAAACCGCTTTAGGAATGGTGACATGCAGGTGAATCATGAACCTAAAGTCGTGATGCAGAAGGAAGCTCAGAGCTGGGTGACATCACCACTCGGGAAACACCCAAACTGAATACTTGTATTTAAGAGGACACAGGGAGTGAACACAACCAAATAAAGTGGGAAATGCTCTTGTATTTTAGAAATACAGGAAATCAAGTACTTATTGTTGGGATGTCTTTACATTTACTATAAAAATATTTCCACTGAAATATATGTTTATGAAAAGAAATATATACACTTAAGAAATAACATAAAGTAAACTGTGAACATTTTTTGTTGTTGTTTTGAATTTTGTTTTTTGCTTTGCTTTATTTTATTATGCTTTCAAGAAAGGGTTTTTATGTATAACTCTAGCTATCTGAAACTCACTCTGTAGATCAGGCTGGCCTAGAACTTTGAGTTCTCCCTGCCTCTGCCTCCTGAGTACTGGGACTAAGGTTATGCATCACCACACCTAGTCCTGAACATTTTAAGGTCATTAAAACCCAGAGGTCAGAAGAAGAGGCAGCAAACTGTAGTAGAGCTACAGGGCCTAGAGTGTGACGGGTTCTCTAAGTATGTTTCCAAAATACCACTCAGGACCAAGTGTGAGTATAGACATTGCTTGGGATTGAGTTGTGTCCCTACACATTTCTCTGTTGAATTCTTAAATGCCAGTTCTTCAGAGCATAGCTATAGCTATACTCACAGAGAGGACTGTGAGTGATCCTTTAATTAAATGAGATCATAAATAGTGGGACTTTTCAATATGACAGCTGTTCTTAAGATGAGAGCAGCAAGACACAGACACCAGCAGGACAGACACTTTGTATCCACAGAAGGAAGACCATGTGAGGATACCAGGACCAAGATCCATCTGCAGCCCACAGAGGAGGCCACAGAGGAGGCCACAGAGGAGGCCACAGAGGAGGCCTCAGAAGAAAACAAAGCAGCTGATGGTTTGGAATTCCAACCCATGGAAGAAAGAGACACTCCTGCCTGGTAACCCACCAGCCTGCGGTTACGGTACAGCATCCCTAACAAATTCCTAGGTACGTCTTTCCAAGTGCAGTCAAACCAGAGCACTGTACGCAGACGACCTGAGATGCTCTTGAATCTAACATCTTTTTACACGGACACCTGTGGTTTGAGGGCAATGGGCTAAGAATGTGTGGGAAGAACAGCTAGTATCATGGAAGCTGCCAACGTGGTGTGAATGGGCCAATGGGCAGAGGGGAAGAGGGATCTGAAACTAGAAGTCCTGACTCTAAATTAATTTTGTTTTCTGAAACAGAATTTTGCATGCCCCAGACTACGTATTAAACTCACTGTGTACCCAATGATTATAGCAGTTTGAGTGAAAGTGGCCCTATAGACCCATGCTTGATTACGTGGTTCCAGTTGTTGGACCTGCTTGAGAAGAATTAGGATATGTGACGTTTTTGAAGGAGAAGGAGGTGTGGTACTGCGAATGGGCCCACACCAATCCCAATTAGCTAGCTCTCTCTCTCTCTCTCTCTCTCTCTCTCTCTCTCTCTCTCTCTCTCTCTCTCCCTCTCTCTCTCTCTCTCTCTTTCTCTCTTTCTCTCTCTCTCTCCCTCCCTCCCTCCCTCCCTCTCTCCCTCCCTCC
>NW_021620769.1:107523-112302 GCF_004785775.1 Grammomys surdaster | reverse complement strand
CTCCCTTGTGTATTCAAATGTGAGCTACTGCTCCAGCACCATGCCTACCTACTCCTTGGTCTCTTGGTCATTGACTCATTATCTGAAACTCTTCTATAAGTTGTTGTGGACATAGTATTCTATCAAAGCAATTGAAAAGTACTAAGACAATGACCTTGAATTCTTGATCCTATTGCCTCAGCATCCTAAATGCTGGGAATATAAGCATACTACTATGCCCAACTACTGACTCAAAATTCTTCACATAATAAAAATATATTTCAGAACTGTCACCTTAAAGCTTTAGATAACAATAATGAAAAATGAGGAAGGGTTTGCTATAGAGCACACCCTATATTAAACACTTCTTCTTTTTTTTCTTTTTTTCTTTTTTTTTTTTTTTTTTTTTCGAGACAGGGTTTCTCTGTGTAGCCCTGGCTGTCCTGGAACTCACTCTGTAGACCAGGCTGGCCTCGAACTCAGAAATCCACCTGCCTCTGCCTCCCAAGTGCTGGGATTAGAGGTGTGCAAAACACTTCTTAATTACAATCATTATATACATTAAGAACTAGAAGGCTCAAGGCCAGAGAGATGGCTCAAGGGTTAAGAACACATCCAATATTCCAGGTTCACTTCCTAAAGCCTGTATCAGGAACTCACAACAGCCTGTAACTCCAGTTGGAGGGGATCCAATGCTCTCTTCTGTCTTCACTGACCCTCTACGCTCATGTTTATACATATCCACACAAACACACAGAGTTTAAATTTTTGTTGGTTGTTTTTGTTGTTGGTTTGTTTGTTTGTTTGTTTGTTTGTTTGTTTGTTTTTTGAGACAGGGTTTTTCTTTGTAGCCCAAGCTGTCATGGAACTCACTTTGTAGACCAGGCTGGCCTCAAACCCACAGACATACGTCTGCCTCTGCTTCCTAAGTGCTAGGATTGAAGGTGTGTACCACAACCATTGGCTAAAATTTAAGGAAATAAAAATAAAAATTAGAACTAGAAGGCTGGATTATTATATTTTTAACACAGAACTTGGAGCTGACGACCTAAAGGTAGAGGCTGACTGCTGTGTGTTCCAAAGAGACAGGTCTGAGCAATACATGCGTGTTGCTTGCACAGATCACACGGAAGCTTGTGACGAAGAGTATGTGTCAATAAAAAAGAATTCATGCCACATAACAGAATACATCTTGAGATTCTAAAAAGGTAAATTAGACATTAGAAAAGGGCTTTTGCACACACAAGAACTGCACAGGTTCAAACCAGATAAAATCCCAGCACTGAGAAGGGCAAGTGCACACAAAGTCCCACCCCTAACCAAGAAGCTATTTGCAATTGATAGCTGCTAGAAAAAGGAAAACTCAGTTTTCTCCAGTGGAATGTCACTGAGTATATCAACCACACTCCAAGGCACCTACTCCTAGGAGTAGTTGGCCAACACAAAATAGATTCCAAAGTGATGGTTGTTGTTTTGGTTTGGTTGTTTGCTTATGTTTGCTTTGTCCTTTTGATTTTTCATTTGTTGGTTTTGAGTTTCATTTTTTGGGTGGTGGTGTTTATTTTGAGAGAGAGTGGAAGAAGAAAGGGGGAGGCAAAGGGGAAAGATTTGGGGGGTTTGTGGAGAGGAAAGACTGTGAATTTTATTCATATTTGAATAAAAATCATTTTAATTTAAAAAATAAAGAAAGAGGGCTGGAGAGATGGCTCAGTAGTTAAGAGCACTGACTGCTCCTCCAGAGGTCCTGAGTTCAATTCCAGGAACCACATGGTGACTCACAACCATCTGTAATAGGGTCTGATGCCCTCTTCTGGTGTATCTTAAGACAGCTACAGAGTACTCATATATATAAACAAATTTAAAAAAATAAAAGAAAGAAAAAAAGAGAAGGGCTTTGTTTTAAATCTTACTTTATTGTCTTTTTGCTCTCCACTCCAGAAAAAGTATAAGGAGAATGTTTCCCAATAAATCCTTTTCCCAAAAGTTACCAATAATTTTTTAAAAGCCTGGTGCAGATGCTAATTGTAGAGGTGTTGACTTTCCTCTTCCAGATGATAAATACAAATCTAGTGAAAGGATTTATACTCAAACAAAGCAATGAGGCTATGTGTCTTTTGGCACTGTTTCTAATTACTCAGTTATTTTGAGTGTGCGTAAAGCAAAGGAGTGTACCTAAAGGCTAAGCCTGGCGTGCTTAGAACAATATTCCCCACTGGCCATCTCCAAGGCCACTCACTCTTCCCTTCCCCAACCTCTCAGGACCACCCATATTCTCTCCTTACTCCATGTCTCAGACACCACCCAGCCCTGACCCCTCTGGTGTTTTTGTTTAGGGATATGCTTCTAGCTGTTGCTGCAGTAACTGAAAATTTGGCACAGGGCTCATTCTGGTCTCTTTGCCCTTTTCTTTTTCACATTCTGTCTCCAGATGAAATAAATTCAACTCATGGCTTCAGTTTCTAATTAACCTGTTCTCCTATTTCAAGCCTGAGGCTTTTACCTAGACCCAGATCTAAATGGGTATCTGCTCTCTCAGTTTGAATGTTTGCAAACTGTTTCAGGATTGAATTATTCTCTTATACTCCTCTGAGACATCCAAACCTGGCTTCCCTTTGCAGTGACCCTTATGTGCTCGTAATCTATATCCTTTTTACTCAGCCACTCAGTATAAATACAGTCCAAGGCACTTTTGTGCTATAGAAGTGAATACAGTAGTTTTAAGAGAGACTATACCATATTCAAAGCAAAAAAAAAAAACAACAACAACAAAAAAAACAAAAAAACCTTCCTCATTGATAGCAATATACACATATAGCTATCATTTCTAGAGACAAAACCTTCACATTCTCCCAGTAAAGAATGTGCAGAGTTGGGGGTGGCTATGTAGTCTACAGGTAGAACATTTATTTAGCCTGCATTAATCTCCAAGTACCCTTCAAAAAAGGGACACCATTGTACTTTATGGTCCTGTTGTAAAAGTAAAAACTGTGGAAAACTTCAGCATCTGGAAAGACTAACTAAGCAGTTATACAGCCATACTATGACACTGTTTCATGCCAGAGTCCTGCTTGGCCATATGATGGACAGTGTGACACGGTTCTCATGCCTGGAACAGAGCCAGCAGGGTGTGGGCCTCCATGAGTGTTGACAGTTGCTATGGGCATGAAGCTTGTTTGTATAATAATGTACATATTTTCATGTTCCTCCTTTGGGGACTGTTCTCCCTGTTAATGTTAATGACTCTATGATAATCAGAGACAGCATGAGTTCAGAAGGCAAGGGTGTGACTAATGTCTCAGCAAAATGGTGAGTGCTGAGACCTTCAGAACAGCCCTTAAGGCTGTGGGAAAGAACTCTGAAAACATGAGTTCAAAAATATATAATTTCTTAACTATGCAAAATATAAGTATGAAATATAAATTGTATAATGAGCTTCACAGATCTAAAGAAAAGCATATTGACCTTTAAATCTATTGGCTAGTAAGCATGCCATGCATTTGAACTCTACCTGGGACTTTCCAGAGGGTCAGGTGACAGTCAGTGCATTCTGAGAATTTTTAACTCAATAATGTTTCTGTGGGTGGAGAATGAAACTTAGCCTAGCCTTGACCCAAGGTGGGTGAATATAAGGCTGGTGAAAGCTCCTGGGTTCTTCAGTACACACCTGTGATTTTTAGTGAGGTGACATCTTCTACCACAACTACCCCAGAAAAAGTACAAAGAACATGGAAAATGGTTTTCCTTAGTGAGGGTTACCACTTAGTGAGGGTTAGTGAGGGTTTGCAAGCCAGCCTACTAGCATGAGCTGTTCTCTGCTGGATGTTGGCATAGTTTCAATGGGGAGTGTTGTCCATGTGTTTGAAAACTGGGCCCCTCTGAAGCGGATTTTAAAAAACAGTGCGTGGCTTGGCTAGTTCTGGAGCCACCACCATGTTGGTGTCCTATGTCCCTGCTCTGACACAGCACCAGCTAGCCAGAAGTTGGCCGGGGACCCACAAAATGCTGGTGTGGCCACTGCCTTCACCAGACAGCTCTGTAGACTCTACAGCTCCAAGTATGGCCTTTGGGTCAGCTCTGCAACCCTCACTGTTCTTGGCTCAGAGCAGACAATGCCCGCCAACCTCGAGGTACCTGGCAGAAAGAAGACTCTTAATGCTTACAGATTATCCAATGGATTTATATATCAGCAAATACTAAATACACAAGATGCCCACACAATCAGAATTGTTACCCAATATCTAACCTTTTGACATGAATAATTACTCAAAACTGCTAGAGACCCATATATCCACCTCCATTTTCTTCTGTCTCCTTCTCCTTCCTCTTCTTCTCTCTTCCTTCTCTCCTCCCCTTCATCTTTCCTTCTCCCAGCTCCACCTCCTCTTCTACTGCCCAGTCACCAAGCTCCATTGCAAATACAATGTGGCAGGAAAATTCCTGCCATAACCCCCAACTTATAGTGTTGTTTGGAAAATATTGTTTGTAAATAGAAGTTTTAGAATATGATCACTTGCTAAAGAAGTGGTCACTGGAAGCAGCCCTTGAGGTATACAGCCTACCTCTAATTTCTGCCCCATCTCTGCTTCCTGATCCACCTTACAAGCATGCTGCCCCAGCCATAAGTAGCTCCTGTCACTATGCTGTCCCCACCATGATGGGCTGGACCCTCAAATCATGAGCCAAAATAAAACCTTCCACCCTTAAATCACTTCTTGCCAATATTTGACTGCAGCAATGAGAGAAACAACTACTGTAGATGTCACCAAACCATAACACATAGATGTCACCAAACAATAACAC
>NW_021620769.1:65999-107513 GCF_004785775.1 Grammomys surdaster | reverse complement strand
ATAACACATAGATGTCACCAAACAATAACACATAGATGTCACCAAACCATAACACATAGATGTCACCAAACCATAACACATAGATGTCACCAAACAGTAACACATAGGTCAAACGCAGAGAGCCACTTGGTTTTTATTATAAATAAGGTATTAAAATGACTCTACTTGCATATTTTCTTGTATTGTCTATTACCATTCTTAAGCTTCAGGAACGATGCTGAGTAGCTGACACAAATATCATCAGCTCTCAAAGTCAAAGACTTTAATATCTAATCTCTTACACAAATTCGTATACAACCTCTACTCTAGAACAGTGCTGAGAACACATTTATTTTAAATGCTGTGTATGTCTGTTTCTCTCTCTCTCTCTCTCTCTCTCTCTCTCTCTCTCTCTCTCTCTCTGTATCTGTAAATGTGTGTGTGTGTGTGTGTGTCTATCTCTGTGTGTGTCTGTGTGTATGCAGAGGCCAGAAGTCAATGTCATATGTCATTCCTCAGAAGTCATCCACTTTGATTTTTGAGTGAGTCTCTCACTAGTCCCTGGGACTCATCCATCGGGCTAGGTTGGCTGGCCAGTGAGTGTCAGAGATACCTCTGTCTCCATCTCCCCAGGCTGGGGGTTACTTCTCTGGGCACCACATCCAGCTGTTTTGCATACATGCTGGGAATTCCAAGCTCAGGTCCTCAGGCTTGGACAGCAAATACTTTAGTGACCAAACTATAGCCCAAGGAGGTCAAATGAAGGCTTCATGGGGCTCAGACTCCTGACTGATCTTGCTCTGGCTATGCTCTAATCAATTTAAACAACATAGACATTGCCTATAAAAGCAAGGCAGATGTCAAACAAGTCTTTTTTATTTCCACAAAGCTCTCACCCTGTACTTTACTTTGTTTTAAGTGCCAACGTAATTTTGTTTTGTTTTGTTTTTTTAATTTGGACAACGTTTGGGTTGGATTCCATTTTCTCTATCTCTAAACCAAAACATCTTATTTCTTCTATGAATTGAAAAGGTACAATTGATCTTATATGGTTATGGTTCTCAACCAGCCACAGATTATATGTTCTGTTTTGTGTACATAGAAGCAGAGACTGAAGTTTTTAAATTGTTTAAAGAATTACTGCCATTAGATTTTAAATATTCAAAGTACTTTGAATTGATATGTATTCCTATAAAAAGCAGATAAACAAACCCCCTACCCTCTTGTCTAACAAAATAAAGCAGTGGAATTAGTAGACAGTTTCCTGGAAGTGTGACAAGAAGCACGCAGACGACAGTACCTGACATGGAGCTCACTGCTAGGTACAGAAGGCATGAGCCTGGAAACTCACCAGGCAGCCAGTCTAGCCCAGTTGGTGAGCTCCAAGCTCAGTAAGGAAAACTGTCTCAAAAAGTGAGGTGAGGGCACTGAAGAGACAGTTCAGGCATAAAGAGCCTTTTCTCTCTCTCTCTCTCTCTCTCTCTCTCTCTCTCTCTCTCTCTCTCTAACCAGAGTAGCTCAAAACTACCTGAAACTCCGGGTCTAGTGGATCCGACACCTTCTTCTGAACTCTTCAGGTATCCTCATATGTGTGCACATACTAATACAAACAGGCACACACACACACATTTCATTTTTAAAAAATGAGGTAGAGAGCAGTAGAAGATGTCAATGTCAACCTCTGGCCTCTAGGCATGCACACAAAGGCATATGCACCCCACGTACACACACACACACACACACACACACACACACACCACCACCACCAACAACAACAACAACAACAGCAACAACAACAGCTAAAATAATCAAATAAAATAAGGGAGTTAGTGTCAATGATACAGTTCCACCCATCAGTTAGCAGCTTGGTCCATTTGTGTTGAGATAACAAAAGGACACCTAAGCCTAGGAGTTTGTGAGAAACAAATTACTTCCCACAGTTACAGAGGCCAGGAGGCTGAAGGTCAGATGGGTGTGTGAGGTCTGCTCTCTCTATCCAAGGCAATGCCTTGTCCCTTCGTGCTCCAGATGAGCAGCTAGACAGAAAGGCTAAAAGCCATGGGGCTAGTTTCTCTAGCCTCTTTCAGAAGAGCATCTATCCATGAACACATTGATAACTTAATTATCAATCCGTCTCCAACAAAGACCTCATCACTTAGTGCTATCAGCATGGAGATTAAATTTTAACATGAGTCGTGGAGGGGGTACACTCAAATGACATAACCTTAGACACACTGCCCAGTCTCTCTAAGCTTTGGTTGTACCCAAAGCAACATGAGACCATAACAGAACTTGCTATACAGAGGTGTTGTGATGGCTGCAGGAGACAGTATGCACAGGGTATTCATGCATGGACAGTGTTGTTAACAGTAGTTCATAAAGACTCATTCCACTAAACAAGTGTGTAAACAAGGACAGGGCCTCAGAACAAAGTGGAAATCAACTGCAGAAGGAACAGGACCATAACAAAGACAGTCACAAAGTCTTTGAAGAAAAGCTCAATAAATCTACAACCAAGGATGTACACATTTTTGATGTTTTAATATGATGCTGTCATGTACAAATTGGCCACATTCATATCTATCCTGGTACTCAGGTGTCTAGGGCCTCACACAAGGAAACAACCAGAGAGATTGGATAATATGTATATGTATGTGTATGTGTATGTATATGTATATAATATATATGTATATATAACTATATATATATATATATATATATATATATATATATATATATGTGGTGTTATTTAAAATAACAAAATAACTCAGATTAGACTTCTAAGGTATAAATACGAATATATCTTCCCACAATTCTGGAAGCTGTGCAATCAGAATTTGTGTGATAGCATGGTCAGATGCTAATGAGGGCTGTCTCCCTGGCATACAGATGGTCACCTTCTCCATGGTAGAGAGACACCTAAATCTCTGCTCTCTCTTAGATCAGGGCTAATCCTCCATGAGAACCTGGTCCTCAAGGCTACGCTGAGCTCTAATTATCTGCAAAAGGCTTGTCTCCAAGTCCATCAGAGCAGGTGGTAAGAGATCAACTGATGAATGATAGATAGGGGACACAAAAACTCAAGCCACAACTTTAGGCCTTCTTGCCCCTAAAAAACCATGTCCTTTTCACATTTCCTTGTTCCTAATAAGCCCCAAAGTCTTAGCTCATTTAATAAAAATTTGAAGGTCTAAAGTCATTTAAATATCATCTAAGTCAGAGTTAAATGAGATCAAAAGAACAATTGGTCTTGAGGCAAATTCCTGTGCAGCTGGGTTGCTGGAAAGCCAGACTAGCTACATGCTTCCAAAACACAATCCTGCAGAGGCAAGAACAGAGCTCCCATCCAAAGGGTAAGAGACGACAGATTCCAAGTATAAATGGTAGTTAGGAGAATTCCAGCCGATCTTAAGGCTGAGAGTCTAACTTTGGTTTCATTCTTTGTCTTTCAGACCTTCTTTCATGGCAGTGTGACCTTAACACCTCTGGAGGTGATGGGTCCCTGAGGCAGCAGAAGGAATCACAGAGGCCTGCTCAAATTTAGAGGCAATCCCAGTCATTGAATGAGATGCTCACAGACTTCCTTGGGCCTGTGGTGACAGTGGCGGCTCTGACTTGATTAATGGCCTCTGCATCACCTTAGGGTCCTTCCTCCCTTTCCCTGAACAATAATGCACAGTGGCTGCTGAAGAGCTCCACTGTCTTCAGTGACACCCTTTGACCTGGGACTTGTCTCATGTGGTATGTGTCTACCTTGGCAGTTCTTTGTCCCCTCTCACTTTTTACAACTCACATTGCTTTGTTTATGCTTTGGTAGTGAAAACAATCTATAAAATAGAAAGCTATTCTCCTATATACTAAGACAATATTTAAACACTTAATACATTTCGGGGGAGTCTGTATGCACCTGTGTACATGTCACATGAGTAGAGGTCAGAGGACAATTTCTCAGGCACCTTCTGCTTGTTTGTTTGTTTGTTTGTTTGTTTGTTTGTTGAGATGGAATCCCTCACCTGCCTGTAACCACTAGCAGGCTAGGTTAGTTGGCAAAAAGTCCCAGAGATTTCCTGATCTCTAACTTCCTAGCCTTGGGAGAAATGCCTGTCAACCCATCTGGTGATTTTCTTTTTTCCTTTCTTTTCCTTTCCTTTCCTTAGTTCTTCTTTTTAAAAACATGTGTTCTCCGGGGTTATAATTCAGATTCTTGTCCTTTCAACACACTGCTGACTATGCCATCTCCCCAGCCCCAAACCACTAAATTCTTAATACTATCTAATACTGATTTCAAAATACACAAAATGAACAGAAAGGCTGAGCTTTCGAGTTGGTTTTCTAAACCTGGACTTAATCCAAGACAATGCAAATGTCCCGATCCTGTCCTGTTGTCCTTCCTTAAGTCTCTTTAATCTGGGGTGGGGTGGAGAAGGGACCCCCTGTCCTGGCTGGCTTGCTGGTGATCCTGGTTAAAGTCACACCTTCAAGCTGTTTGCTTCCTCATGTTAATTGCTTCTCTTGTTGCCTCTTTACTCTCTTTTCTGGAAACAGAGACAGCTGAAGCCTTGATCATATTCAAGTTACCGTCCTTAGAATGGTACCACATTTAGGGCTGGGCTTCCTTCTTCATTTGCTTTCTAGAAATAGCCTCTAGACACTCTCAGAGGTAGGTCTCCATGGTGATCTAGGCAGGTTGACAATTCCCTGCCACACCATGCCCTTCTGGTCAAGCATTTGATTACAGCAATGAGAAAAATAACTGAACAGAGGGAACTCTATGTCCAACTTGCAAGTTGTTTGAGTGTCAATCATATTTGCTTTTGAAAACAAAGCACTTCCGGACAATTCTAAACAACTTACCTCAGGCCTAAGGTGCTGCCTGACTGTCCAGCCCTGCCCCTCACATGGCTTAAGATGAGCACTGTGGTAATAGTTGTCAACCTCTCCTTGACTATACATTTCCCTTTTTCTTTCCTTCCTTTATCTTTATGGTTCTCTGAATCCTTCCTGTTCTCCTTCCTGCTGGAAAAAGAAAGAAAGAAAGAAAGAAAGAAAGAAAGAAAGAAAGAAAGAAAGAAAGAAGGAAGGAAGGAAGGAAGGAAGGAAGGAAGGAAGGAAGGAAGGAAGGAAGGAAGGAAGGAAATGATGCATACTTTATTCTCAGAAAATGCTGAGACACAGGTGTTTTACTGTGGGCTGAGTTTGAAGATCCTGGAAGTTTAGCAACCATGAGATGGATTTGCAGATCTGAATTATGAAGTAAACTTACACAAATATGTGCCTTAGGAAACATGAGCGGTTGGTTTTGAAGTGCTGTCTTGATTATGACTTAATCTATGGTTGTTTATTAAATCAATACGATTCCCTGCCAGGCAAAGTCACTGTAAGAGGGAGCCACAGCCGGAATGCTCACTTAGCAGGCTGGTGGAGGCAGAAGGAAAGCAAGTTCCCTGAAGTCTACAGAACTATCAAGCCTGAATGTCCCTTTCAGGGAAAATAAAAAACTTTTGAAAGTCAAGCCTGGAAACCTTGGCAAAAAGTATACTAATCGAATCCCCTTAGGAAGTACCAAACAGGGAGGACAGAGTAGGCAAGAGTATTGTTGTGCCTACAGGGAGGAGGAAGCTGGAACCGAACCGACATTGATTAACCAAAGATTAATTAGAGTTCACAGGAGCCATTGCCCTCAAAGTAAAACAGAAAAGAAGGTAAATTTACAGTCACAAGGAGAGTCTACAGGGTCTCAGCTATAATGAGGCAGGGCTAAGCTTTCTAGCTGCCGGCTGTTTAGAAGCATCCATAAGCACGCTTATTGGATATGAAGGTCTTTCTTAGTCAACTCACTTTATAGATAAACAGAACACACAGCAATGATGGTTTTTATCTCCACATGCGGAAGATTTGTTTCCTCCTGGTAAGCCCAGCGTAGTACAAATGTACGGCTTTAATCTGTTCAAGTGCAAGTTCATGCGCACTAAGTATGTCGTCATTGCTGTGCAGCTCCCACCACTGAATCCCAGAGCCTTGGTATCGCTCAAACCTCTTAAACACTAAAACAGTAAGGCCCCTTCTCCAAGCCTCAGGGGTCACTAGCCTACCTTCCCTTCAAACAGTAAGGCCCCTTCTCCAAGCCTCAGGAGTCACTAGCCTACCTTCACTATAGTTTTGACTATTCTAGGTCCTTTTTATAAATATGATCATGGTGTTAAATTAAAACAAACAAGCAAACAGCAACAGAACAACACAGAAACACATTTGAAATAACTCACTCAAGCTGAAGTCCCTGTCATTAAGCGGAAACTAAGCTGTTAGCTGACCTTTTGGGGAATCAGTTAAACATCACGGGCTTGTAAGATAGCTCAGTGGGTGAAGGCATTTGCACTAATGCCTCACACCAGATTCCCAAGGTCGCCTTACACACACACACACACTCACACACTCACACACACATATACACATGTACTCATAAACACACATTCACACATACATACACACGTGTACTCATACACATACACTCACACACACAGTCATACACACACACTCACACACACACTCACACACACACACATACCCACACTCATACACACACACACACTCCCATTTGCATTTCCCAAATAGGTCAGTTAGCTGGAATTCTTTCTCCCTGAATATTTAACACAAACACTAACCTGAAGTAGCTTGATGCTAACCAAGCAGGCGCCTTCCTGCTGATCTGTCTCTTGGGCCCAGTCTTAGAAAGACACAGACCAATATCCATTCTGTTTCCGTGATCTTCAGCCTCATTCTGTCTACACCAACTTTGCCTGCCCACTTTATACACATATGCAGGACTGGAATTGCTAGACCCTTAGTATTTTCTGTGTAGTTGTGTGTAGAGCCTTCCAGGGCTGTTGCCTCAGTAGACAGGAGTTTGCCTCTCAGTACCTCAGACAACACAGCTTGTTTTCTAGTTTCATTTGTGTTTAAATAGTGACCGTCATAAAGGGTGTGAAAGAGAAATTTTTAATGCTTAGTCCATACCACAGTGGGATCAGCAAGCGGTGGGGGACCCTGGGGTGCTGTTACAAAGATTAGCCTGACAGACATTCTCAGTCACACAGATGGCACACTGTCCAAGTGTCACGGGGTGAGCAGGGCCTGAGACCCAGTACAGTTTACATAACAGGTTATGAACAGTCTTCTGGAAGGAGGCAGTAACTTTTCTTCCTGGAAAATAATGTCAGGTTGCCACGCTGTCGCCACAGAAGCTTACCCCTTCAGAGAAGACTATTACTGTGTGTCCTTCCTGAAGAAGCTCTAGATGAACACTAGGTTGGTGGACAGGGTAATGCCTGCTCCAACAGTACTAGAAGAACACTAAAATCCTTTCCACTGAGATGTTCTGTTGATTGCTGTGACAGTTTTACAGAATGGCCCCTAACAAGTGGGCTCTCTGTACCCTCTCCCTTTAATCTGAGATCGGTGGCTAACAGAATACAGCAGAAGTGCCTCTGTGCCACTCTCTGGATGTAGACCTTAAGTAGGTGGCAGTTTCTATTTCCTCTCTCTTGGGACATTTGTTCTTGGGATCTAGTCACCACACTGTGAGGAAGCTGTTACTAAAATTCTTTCCCAGGGGGAGATAGAAGCCCTGTCTCCCCCTTTTCCTAGAGGTCCCAAGAACAGACTGAGGTTCAGTCCACTATAGATACTGTAGGGAACCAGTGAGATTCCAGAGCATCCATACAGCCAGCATCCTTCCCAGGAGCCCCTGTCTCTCCTCCCACTCCCCCGTCTTATCATACAGACTTGACACAGTCTGTGATAAAGACACTGTCTTCTGAAAGGTATCCTCATTGTCATTTCAACTTTCAGAGGTGATTTCTCTGAGCACACCCTAGAACCTTCCACAGACTCTCCTGCTCCCCTCTTTGCCTTGGGCTAAGAGACTTGGTAGTCTTGTAGGGCACACTTGAAGACATGCTGTCCACCTGGGTTCCATAACTTCCTCTAAGGTGAGGAGTACTGACAAGATAAGCAAAGTTGACGGGGACAAAGAAGACACAGCCCTTGTCCCCTGGCTTCCCCTGCTGATCAAACTCTCAGGTACTCATTGCTCAAGTTCCTTGAGTTTCTTCCTAAAACCAGGCACAGCCTTGAGTTTGGTCTGTTACTCTCTACTTTCAACCCTACCTATCCTAGACTAAGCCCCAACTTCTTCTCAGGAAAGAAATAGTTAAAGATCCCTGCCCTTCAGGGCCTGGCGGGGGCAGCAGCATTGCAGCTTGGTGGCTGCTCCCTGGAGGGCAGGCGGGATAGCGCTCCTGCAGTTTGGTCCCAGAGTAGAGGGGAACGTCTGGGAGCCTGTGGAGGCGAAGGAGGATCGCGGGAGGCGTGTTCCTCCGGAGTTTGCTTTTCCTTGGGAGCCTCGCGCGCACACCCATCCCCTCTGGTCTGGCAACTGTTGTCTAGGAAGTGAGGAGCCTCTCTCTGATCCACCGGACCATCGCTGGAACTTGCAGGCTGCGCGAGATCTCCCCTAGAGAAGCCGGGAGGTCCGGGGAAGTTTCCCCGAGCCGAGACTGTGCTGCAGCCCTGGTCACCCGCCACCCTACGGGCCACCCGCGTTCTCCAGCTCAGACTCGTCTGGCCTGGGCGCGGACCTGGCGCTGTCTGCGTCCAAGGAGCTCTAAGGTCGGTGCAAGTCTTTACTTCTGGGAACCAGGGATGGGACCAGGGACAAGGTCGCCGCCGGGGCAATCTGCTGGGAGGAGCAGAGGTGTTGCGCAGAGACAGCGAGACACAGCAGCCCGGCCTGGCACCTACCTGCCAGTGAAGGGCGCTTTCCTGGGAGACGAGCGCTGGGGGGAAGGGGAACACCCGACAAGACGATTGAGCTTTAACTCGGATTTTTAGGAAAAGGGAGCCCGGGGGTGGCGGGGGACGGGGGATGTCTTTTTCTCCACAAGAGCTTTCAGGAGCATCAATGCCCAGGGCGCTTGCTCCAAAGCCTCCTGGTGAAGTTGGTCTCTTCTAATCCCGCACCCTGGGTGTGTGTAGCCAAGGACACTTACTGTGAAGAACCAACCTCTGTGGACCCCTCCTCATACCATGATGGCAGCTGGGGTTGGAAATCTGCCTGTTGTTGGAGGTCTACTCGGTTTGCTCTGTGCTGTCCTGTCCTTTAAAGGGCACTTGTTGCCTTTCATGTGCAGAACACTGGAACTGTTTATAGATAAGCCACCTCTGAATACACCACCCTAATGGCCTCTGTAGACCTGAGGCAAAGGCATATTAAAGCCAGAGGGTGCCCCCAAGGAGAGTGGATAATTTGTCTTATTCAGAGAGCAAAACCACAGAGAACTTGAAAAAAACTTCTTAGTTTAAATTTTTTTTTCTACTTTTGTAGTTGTTTCTGGTTCCCTCAAAGCCACCAACTCATCTGTTTTTAAAGATTGGCTAACGGTGAAACGCTTTGGTAACCATATCACATAAATTACCTGCCCTAAACATGTACCATTTGGGTGCCATTGGAATTTCCAAATTACTAATGGCAAGTGAACATTTGTTCTGAGAATCTGATATATTAAACAGGTAAAGCTTTTATAGGGGTCAGCTTTTAGGTGCCACCAAACTCTAGGCCCACAAAAGGAAAACTGCAGATCCATAGACACGTCCTTCTGGTCTGAATGTGAGTTGCTTCTCCAGAGCTCTGGCTGATGACAACAGATGATGCCTGACAAAGCTTGACTAGAATACACCAAAATGAGCTACAGATCCATCCTTGGGAAAGCACGTATTCGAGAGAGGTTTCTTTTATTGGGTTTTGTGTTTTTCACTCTGTGACAATATGGCATCCACATGTTTTTGACGGATGTCCCTTAGATGTAGTGAGCCGACAACGGCGTCGTGAGAAAGGAGTTCTTGGTAGTATCTTTGTTGGAGGGAAGCAAGGAAGGAAGGAAAGAAGGAAGGAAGGAGGTTTTAATGGCAGCTGGCCCACACCATGGTAAGAAGCCATGGCTGTAGCTTTCTCAGTGCCTGTAGCAATCAGCTGATCCAGGAAAGCAGCTAGTTCACATGAGGACCACTGCACTCTACATGAGTTGTACAGTGCCTGTGACAGCCAAGTAGTTCATGAAGTCCCGTCTGGGTGATTCTAATAGACCACGAAGCTATTCTGTTTATGGAAAAGACCTCTGTCTCTCATTTTTAAGAAAACTATTACTAAATATTCCATTCCCACTGGGAAACTGAGAACCATTAATCAGAAAGCAATCAATAAATTAAAAGAATTGTGCCTCCCCTCACCATCAGAAGAGGGAGACAGATTGTAATAAGCTTTGTGCTTGGTGTTCTGGTCTCCATCTGGAAAAGGAGATGATGATATTTTGTAGGCCTACTAACAATTCAGCCAGCTATTCTGGACTATAAGAGACAGGAGAGGAAATCTGTAACTACATACAATTAAGGGTGAGCAGAAGTGACAGAGGTGACGGGTAAATGGCAGGCCCATTACTTTGACATCACGGCAGCAAGTGAACGCCGACAACCCAGCTGTGAGATAGGATGACTGTCCAGCCACCTTTTGGTTGTGAAACCGTAGTCACTTCACTTATGCAAGGCTCCTTGTCAAGTGTTGCAGATGTTGATTCTGTGTAAACCGTGATGCTCTAGTGAAGAACCAGATGTTCCTGTGAGACGGGACGTGTAAATGCTATCGCTGTTTTGAGAAGGCAAAACATGCGGGTCTTACAGCTGGTGTCTGTCTTATACTTCCTATAGCATGTCCATATGTCTTACTTGGTCCACCTATTGACTAAGTTTAAACTTGATAATGTCCCATGACAACTGTCAAAATTCCTAAATGTGATCAGCCTTGAACAAATTCAAAAAAATGGAGTCTTAAAATTTAGGGTTAGCTGTGTACGCCACAGACACACAGGCCACTGCCCATAAATGAAGTCGAAGCCCTCATGTACAGATAAGAAAAGAAATGTACAAAATGCCCAAGGAGAGGAGCACTTTACCTTCGAATGCTGTTCTTCCGGCATCAGGCTTCCTTCCACTTTCTAAGTGTCTTTTTTCTTTAAGTATAAGGGGAGAAATCTAGATTTACTGGGCACCAGGGACCAGGTGCCCTTCACAAGTGATAAGACATATGAATTCGAAGTAGTCTTTGATAATATCTGAACACCCCTCCCAGTCTGCTGCCTCCTCTAAATTCTGGAGACATCTTCAGTATGTTGTTGGTGCAAATTAAGCATGAAAATGAGAGACACAGGATGGCCTAGTGGTTAAAGCTCAGGTTTGGAGTCAGATCGAGCTTCCTCAGAGTTGTGGATTTGTCACTACCTTGACCTTCATGAGCCACCGGGCCTTCCTCTCAGCTTCTCTGTCCTCCTGAAGGACCTGTGGATGACTTGATTGTATCATTACGATAGACAGCAGCAGCACATGACATATTCGGCACAGTGCCTGTCCTGTCCTAGGATGCTTGCAAGATACTAAGAAACCAGATAGCCCTTGGCAAACCCGTCACTCATAGGACACCATTGACAAGCAAGTATCATGGTGGTTTCTGATGGATCAAAGTGGGGGCTTAAAAATATGTGGATTTTGTGCTTAGTCATTAAGGGTTTTGAACTAAACCTCTTTCTCTTGATCAGTGATCTTTTCTTTCTCTCTGTGGTGCAAGTGTGAGAACACAAAACAAAGCAAGCGCAGCTCCTGCAGGCTCTCAGTTACTTCACATCTAGTTAGAACTGGATTGGTAGGTGGAGTCACGGTGCTAAGCAGACATATGGCTTTAACACTTTAGCCGATGTGCTGCCCAGTTCCTGCCATGTGCAACCCAGCACTCACTGGGAGATGCCGATTCTCTGACCTCAGAGAATTAGATTCTTGCATTCTGTGCCTCAGTCTGAAGCAATGTCTCCTCTTTTACCACAAAGTTTTCTGTCTCATGTCTGGAAGATTTGAGCTATCATTAGCCTGAATAAAGAGGAAAAAAAGCTGCTATTTTTAAGGAAAGCTGAAACATTTTTATTCATATTATGGTCTGTACAGACATAGCTGTGGACACGCCAGGGCTGGGGAGACTACTTGCTATAGTAAATTTTTGGCCTTTTCTATTTTGATCTGATTGGTCTATATTTTCATTAAATCAGTAAGCATTCATTAACTATGATCTTTTGAGGCAGCACGATTTTGTAGCAGAAAATAATAATTTTTCCTACCTTTTTTTTTCCAGGTGAAAGGAAGAAAGGCGTGAGACCAACACAGTAAGACGTTTCTTCACATCTCTGTTACCACATTAAGATGGATGTCTTTTGCCTTGCGGCATCCTTTTGGCTCACGCTGGTGGGAGGCGTGATCGCTGACAATCCCGAGAGATACAGCGCTAATCTAAGCAGCCACTTCACCCCTTTTCCGGGGACAGAGTTCAACTTTCTGGGCACCACCCATCGACCTCCTAATTTGGCCCTGCCTAGCAATGGCTCAGTGCACGGCTATTGCCCACAGCAGACAAAAATCACGACAGTTTTCAAATATATCAACACTGTGATATCCTGTACCATTTTCATTGTGGGAATGGTGGGGAACGCAACTCTGCTAAGAATCATTTACCAGAACAAGTGTATGAGGAACGGCCCCAATGCGCTCATAGCCAGCCTGGCCCTCGGAGACCTCATCTACGTGGTCATTGACCTCCCGATCAATGTGTTTAAGGTAGGAAACTCCTGAGGGCTTTGTTGACGGCCGACTGGGAGGTTTACTTCTGCTGTCTTTCAGCTCATTGACGGTTTAAGAGTTTTACTGTTGTGTATTAGACGATTTTCCAATTTAGTTAATGAAACAGTACTTCCAGGATGAACCTTAAGATGATCCTACTGCCGGAAGGAAGTACGTTCCCACCTCAGCACTCAGCTTGTTGGCTCCACCGGAAGTCTTGGGGTAATCCATGACTGGGAATTGTTTGAGACACAGTTTTTAGGGTGAGACGTACCAAGCTCCCAAAGAATGTATAGTAAATAATACACATGCAATTTCAGTTAGCCTTCCGCGAGATGCTGCTCAGAGACCCACAGCAGAACTGAAGGTTTCTATTTCAGTCTGAGTCTCTGGGTGCTTGATTGCAGCACACGGGCTTGCTGGCTGCCCTCAGTATCAGTGACTTGAAGATAATGAAATCCATCAATAGCAGGCCAGGACTGAAATGCTAACTAAAACTACTCAAAATAGGCCTGATAACCCCTTCCCTCTTGGAGCTGTAGTATGTGCCCAGCCCTGAGCTAAGCTATAGGGCCCCAAAGACAGTGAACAAAAGTTGGTGTCTTCATGACAAAAGATAAGTGTCAAAACGTGGCCAGGATTGCCTTGCCTAAGAGACGCTTTAACCAAAATAAACTAAATCCAATGGGAATAAAATATTCCACATTTGCTGTAGTAATTGTGAAGGGGAAAATTCCTGAGAAAAATTTAAGTACAGTAAAAGTCAAACAAAATTGGCATATATGTGTCACTTTTTAAGAAATATCTTCACCCTAAACTGGAAATTGCTTTTCTCAGGCTTTCCTCTCCCCTCTCCCCCTCTCCCTCCTCCTTCTTCCCCTTTAGCCTCTCCCCCTCCCTCCTCCTAGCCTCCTCCCTCCCTCCTCCTCCCCCTTTATCCTCTCCTCCTCCCCTCTCCTCCTCTCCCTCCTTCTCCCCTCTCCACCTTTCCCTCTTTCTCCTCCTCCTGCTTCCTCTCTCTCCTGTTTCTATTCTTTCTCCCTTTCTCTTTCTTCCCCCACATCCTCTAGTCTGAAGTCAGGCTCCTCCCCTTCCTCCTCCTCATCTTCTTACTCTCCTCCTCTTCTTTCTTTCCCTCTCCGTCTTTCTTTTCCTCCTCTCTTGCCACAGGAACAAGTTATTCTAGGTCAGTAGTCCTCGATCTCTGTGGGTCTTGGGGTCTCATATCATACACCCTGTATATCATACACCCTGTATATCATACACCCTGCATATCATACACCCTGTATATCATACACCCTGTATATCATATACCCTGTATATCATATACCCTGTATATAATACACCCTGTATATCATACACCCTGTATATCATATACCTTGTATATAATACACTCTGTATATCATACACCCTGTATATCATACACCCTGTATATAATACACCCTGTACATCAGATATTTACATTACAATTCATAACATTAGCAAAACTACAGCCATGAAGTAGCAACAAAACAATTTTATGATTGAGAGTCACCACAACCTGAGAATCTGTATTAAAGGGTCACAGTATTAGAAAGGTTGAGAACCTCTGTTATAAGTAACATAATTCTGAAATATTACTTTAATTGTCAACTAAATTATGAGATAAAGAGTAGCCTGGAGTAGTCTCCCCTGTTTCTAGTAGACATACTTAAATCATAGTAAAACCACATGAAGCCACCATGGGCACCAGGGTTCTAGCATTAAAGGTGAAAGCAATGGGTTTTGTTGTTGTTTTGTTTTTGAGACTGGGTCTCTCTATGTAGCTTTGGTTTTCCTGGAGCTCCCTGTATAGACCAGGCTGTCCTTGAACTCACAGAAATCCTCCTGTCTCTGCCTCCTAAGTGGTGGGATTAAAGGTATGCACCACCACACATGGCTGATAATTTTTTGAATGTTAAAAATCTTTCAAAATTGTATCATGCCCTTTTGGAAAGCTAGAGAAAGTAGACGTGGAATAATGAAAAGCTAACATAGTGTGTCTCTCCTTGGGATAAGTAGGAACGCATGGGATTTTAGTTTGAACAGAAGAACAGAATTTTGAAACCAAACTGTGAAGCAGAGTTGAAAATGCATAATTAATTTAAAATGTTTAGCACTCTTTAAAATTCACCTTTTTTCTCTTAAAAGGTCCTTAATTGTCCATTTATGAATTGTCACAAGTGTTTAACACTTCCTTTTCTCACGGTTTTCTTCTTTAATGAGATATTTTAAAAGATTTTTATAGCTTTTGGCCAAAATCTGACTCTTCAGTTTCAATTGGTTATTATTATTATTATTAAGTCTTGATTATCCGTGCTTAGGCACCGGTTAACTAACTCATCTTTGTTCAAGGAAATAATTGACCATCTCTGAACAAACTCCCTGCTTCTGTTTCAACTGAAGCATGTGCTGTACATTCAGCCCTGTGCAAGGCAGTTTCTTATCAAACCAATAGGTGCAGCTGCTGGGGATCGAGGGGGGATGGAGTGGGAGTGAAAGCAAGGAGATGGGGGGGAGAGTGAGGGGGGTGGGATGGGGGATGGGGTGAGAGCAAGGAGAGATGGGGTGGGGGATGAGGGTGAAAGCGAGGGGGTCAAGGGGTGGGGTGAGAGTCATCAGGGATGGGGTGGGGTGGGAGGTGGGATGGGGTGGGGAGATGGGATGGAGTGGGGCTGGTTATCTTTGAGTCACTCCTGCCGATTCTATTCCATGGCTGGGTCACATTAGCTGAGAGACTTCTGAGTATTGGGAAAATCCAAATGTAATCTAGGTGTGTTCACATAGCAATCGCTAGACATCCGTACATGGTGATCCAGCTGCAGACTTCTTCACTTTGAGGACTCGTGATTGATGTGACGAGTTACAATCTGAAGCAATGCGGGCATTTGATCATGGTTCTTTCATATCACGTGGCTGTGTTCACTTCCTGTTTTTTTTAAATGTCATGTGAGTCACTGGACCAATATGAGTTTTAGAAATTAAACCTTTTAAACTATTTAAATTTAAGCAGTTGTCTCAGTCCTCTTCAGAGGAGACGAAGCAGCACCGTTCTGAGCTCAGAGGCCACAGCAGAGAAGTCATCTCCTTGTTTGCTTGCCACAGTCTTTAGGTCAGAATCTGTGACCTCTGGCTGCTCCTCTGAAATTCTACCCAGGCTAGTCAGGAGAGATCCTGCCAGAGAGTGTCGGGCCAGCCCTGCTGCTCTTCCCCACAGTGCCTCCTGCCAGAAGATCCCAAGGCATTCCTTCTCCAGTATCAGACCTGGATGCCTCTAGCCACTTCTAGGTCATTAGGTCAGCACTTAATCATTTACATAGCCAAGAAAATGGGGGACGGGTTTCACTGAGGTTGGATCCCTGAGCTCTCCCTCATCGTCACTGCCAGAAAAATGATGTCGAGAGGAGAATCTCTGACAGACCTGCCAGGCTCTTTAAATAGATGAGTTTTTTGGGGCTGGGGATATGGCTCTGTAGACAAAGTGCCAGGACCTGTGTTCAAATCCCCAGCACCTGAGCAAAAGGTCAGGCATGGCAGCATATGTCTGTAATCTCTGGGGGGTAGAAATGGGTAGATCCCGGGCACTCCATGGTCTGTCAGTCAACCTCCCCCCCACCCCCTCCAAAAAAAGTGAAGTTTAGTAAAAGATTCTGTCTCCAAAAAGAGATAGAGATTCAGCTGAGGAAGACAACCTTTTCTTGTACCTATATGGGCAAGCTCACCTGTATATACGCTTATATAATGCATATATTACACACACACATTCACACACACGTACACACACATTCGCACACACATATACACATACACTATTCTGTTTAGCAGTCACATAAGATATATTTTTTAACCCACCAATCACATTTCATTAAATAAACAGATTTTTAAGTTGTAGGATTTTGTAACTGCTTTCTATTACTTAAAGGTGAGTCAAATGCTTTTAGAATTTCATTTTCACTGCATCTGTTTAAGGTAGGGACCACACATGCATGAAGCGATCAATGTATGTCTTCATTCAGGAAACAAATGCCTCAAACCCATGTACCCCAAAGTCTGCTGCACTGCCCTAACACCCAGCCAAGGCCCAGCAGCCTCAGAGACCCCACACACAAGAGTGGGAGGCCACAGTAACTGTCTTTCTGGAAGGAAGAACCTTGTGTAAATGCTTCTTTGATCCGTACATTATGTTTTCTTCTTACGACTTTCAATCCAGCATCCCCTGTGTGATGCAACAGAAAGTCTTTCCTGCAGAAAGCTGATATAGTGAAGATCACAGCCTGCTTTGAGGCACCAACCCTCAATTGGAGGTTACTGCTTGGATTAGGACTGTGTAGCTCTTGGGCTGGAAAGATGGGTCAGTGGTTAGAGCACTTAAGAAGACCTCGGTTGGTTCCGCCGCACTCACATAGTTCAAAGCCTGTAACTCCCCGCAGGGGTGCAGCACCTGCCTCTGGTCTCTGCCCATCTCTGTACACAGATGGTGTACCTAAATTAATTCAGGCACTCAGACATGTGGATGTAAAAATAATGAACAAATACATCTACTTAAAAATACTTTGTATTCCTCAAAATATACCTGAAACACTGCCCTTAGTGGCACTTAAATACTGTTTGCTTTTACTTGGTACTGAGAATAAATGGTTTCCTTTGAGTCTTCGTCAAATGGAGATCATAGGTTTTCTGTGAGGAATTAATTCATCTGTGAAGTAGGCCCTCTATCTACAAATACTGTCTGAACACATTATCTGGAACTCTGTCCTACCTCAGTTACTGACAACCAAGTCCGTTAAGTACTCGGCCCTGAGGTATTTTGGGTCAGAGTCCAGATACATAGAAGTGGGCAGTATGGGGACCATAATGATGTAGGGTGAGCTAAGTCAGCCTCAGCTGAGTCAGCCGTAGCAATAGTGAAGAAGGAGAGGCTATGGTGTTGCTATCCTGCCTGTTACCATTCTGCCTCTCCATCCTCACTTAGGAAGAGACTGTACAGGAGTGTCCCAGTAAGCAGCTACTGGAAAACAAGTGCCACATAGCTGAGCTGTTCCCATCTGCACTGGCCGTGCACGCGACCTTGGTGACTTTGCATGGTCTGTGGACATGAAAGAGGCCACTGCACACTGAAGTTTAAAAAGTTTCTTAACTGTTCTCGCTCTCTTCAGAGTTCCTCCCACAACATCTCCTTAGCTGTGTTCTACCTATGACTTCTTCCAGTAAGCCAGTGGAATTCACACTTGTGCTACTGAGCCCTGTGTTCATCTATAAAGGCCTCCCAGACTCTGACTGACCATACATCCCCTGCTTATTAACACACATGTTCACACACACACACATACAGAGAGAGAGAGAGAGAGAGAGAGAGAGAGAGAGAGAGAGAGATTATAAAGGATATCCAAACCTCAGTGAGCTTGGATATATCATATATTGTGTGTGTGTGTGTGTGTGTGTGTGTGTGTATGTGTGTGTATCATATGTTATATACATACACACATATGTGTATGTATAATATATATACATATATGTATACATATATATATATCACTGACCCTGATCCCAAATAGTTTCTGTCAAGACATTTAAAGATCTTAAATAAAAAGCTGGATTCGGTCTGGAGTGGACATGTGGCATTAGGAGGAAATAAATCAAAGACATGAAGAGAAATTGTGCCAGACCTTGCTTGCATGCACACACTCACCCATGAGTGACAAAAGAAAAATCACAAAATCTAACAAAACAGAATGTGAAGCAGATGGAACACAGAAAGCAGATGAAAGCCAGGTGCCTTCTGGGTTTTCAGACACGCATGTGCCTTGCAAGTGGCAGTGCTGAGGGACAGCTATAACAAACTTCATCAAAGGACAACACTAATTTTTAGTTGCTCAAAAAAACAGATAATATCATAATTGAAGAGCAGACTAATAAAAATTGGGAGGGAGGGAGCTTGCCTGCTCCTCCGTATGCCCGGGCTCACAGCCACACTGGGCACACTGGACATGGGTTCGGTTTGTCAGAAAGATGCATTGTCTAATATCCCAAATTCAGGAAATAAAATTTGGCCAAGTACAGTAACAGCGTTCACAAGGCGTTTTCATCTTAGGCTGGCAGCACAGTACAAGTATCATCTCTGGGTCTGAGAAGCAAGACTAATTAGCATATTGGTTAGAAACACAGAACATAATGGTTTTTATTCTTTACTTATGAGACTATATTTGCATCAGGTAGTATAGCCTGTCAGTTATAAATTATGATTTGAAATAAAGTAGAGACCTCAAGAGTGAGGTTTGTGGGTGGGCTGAAGCTTGGCAGCGTGTAGTTTCTGGATAATAATTTACCCAGATGTTCACCCAGATGTTCCCATAAGCCACTGCGCCTTGCCTTTTAATTAGAAGCAAGAACGAGAGAAAACATATGTAAGAAGAAACTGGGTGAACGGTAAGAGTTACGGCTGAAAGAGTCAGAGTCAGGCCTGGCAGCACAGGGAGGGCCTGGTGGCACAGGGCTTGGCAGCACAGGTCCTCTGGTAGCAACAAGCTGAAACTGGGTGTGCTCATCAGATGAAGAATTCCCCCACCCCACCCATTTAGCACATAGCAAAAAGTAGATTTCTGAGAATCTCAGGGACAGAATACAGTAACCCTGGTGAGTACTGATTCTGTGGTACTCGGTGAACCACCCCTTACAGACAGCAACAGCCAGCGGTGAGCAAACATGGCTTCTGTGTGAATACCAAGAGGGATCTGGAGGGGAAGGAAGCAGGGCTCCCAGGGTGTCTCGGGCAGAGGCTGCGAGCAGGATGGGAATGAGAGGCTCTTACCCAAAGCCAGCTGCTCTCCCTTCCGCCATTCCTCACATCTTGTAGTCTGGGACCCAGGGTGCAAATGTCACTGCACAGCACAGTCAGTCTCCAAGACAGTGAGTGTGGGTCTCAGAAATAAGTTGTCATGATTTATACATCAGCTGCGTCAAATGTAGATGTTCAATAATGCTTGTTCTGAGTTGTTGTGAGCCTTGGCTGTTAAAATTAGCTTCTAACCAGATTTCTCTGAGACCTTCAGATGATGATGGTGACATTGAAAAGATGATAGTGATGATAATGGTGGTGGTGGTAGTGATGGTAATGTTAAAATGATGATGATGATGGTGGTGGTGGTGATGATGATGGTGGTGGTGATGATGATGGTGGTGGTGATGATGATGGTGGTGGTGATGATGATGGTGGTGGTGGTGATGTTAAAATGATGATGATGGTGGTGGTGGTGATGATGATGATGGTGATGGTGGTGATGGTCATGTTAAGATGATGATGATGATGATGATGATGATGATGGTGGTGGTGGTAGTGGTGGTGATGATGATGGTGGTGGTGATGGTGATGTTGATGATAATGATGAATTCACAAAAGGATTCTTCATTTATAGACTAGGTACCTGTGGTCCACACATCCTATTTTCCAAGTTAGATTCCCTATGTGGTGACCATGTTTCCCTTTCACTGCATCTTAAAGCAAACAGCAGCAGGTCTTTCCGTTCATTCCAGTTGTAGTGTTATAAACCATGAAGTTAGCTGCAGAAGCTGTCTCTCAGATTTAAATAGAGAAAACTATTTCCTTTGGTGAGGCTCTCCGACCCTTGCTGGTGTGCGATAGCCCTCCCATACCTGTCTCCTGCCCAGCATCTCTCTCTCCAGGCTTCTAGCTACTTCAACTACCTGACCTACCCAAGATCTCAAGGTGGGCCATCCGTTTCAAGTAACGTTCCCTCGTGCCTCTTCTGGGCTTATTACACTTTGTGTTTCGGATCTCAGCTTAAGCATCTTCTTGTCCAGCTGCTCTTCCTGACCCACAGTAGGTTTCCTGCCCTGCTATGTGCTCCCACAGCACCCTCCATTAACCCTATGAGAACATTTAACACATGCCCCCACTATGCTCGCCAAGGTATTTGCTTGCCTGTGAGTTCCTCCAGGTAAGCTGCCTTGTTCCCAAGCATCTCCTATGCCTTGCTTAAAATATTTGATGAATGAGTTTACACAAACACTCGCCACCTGCGGGCGTGTGCATGCACGTACACACACACACACACACACAAATATTAGTTGACTCTATTAGACGTTTCTCTCCCAGACCTAAAAGCAGACTTGCTTACTAAATTTCTTGACTTTATAACTGGGGAGAACCCCAGCTCTGCAAATCAGCATGTCTCATGGTTCATAAATCTGAGAAAACTTTGTGAGAAGCAGGAGAGCCCACTGTGACAAGACAGACCCCGTCCCTTTGTTTCTAGAGGCCAAGAATTCTTTTCCTATGGCTCAGGAATTATGCTATATAATTTTCTCTCTCTTTGGGGTTATATACAATCAGTCCAAAGGTCTTTCCAAAATTACTGTGCAATAGACATATTTAAACTTATATTTAGTTAAGCATATTTGTGATGTGATTTAGATAAATATATTAAACCTACAAGTGATTTGGAATACTAAAATCAACATTCATATGACAAAACATTTCATTGCTTCTTGGAGAATAGAGACTGAGTTACATTTCTGGCATTGTGAAGACATGCACATTTCGAAACTCCATCTAGGGGCTTCTATAAGAATAAATGTACATATGAGACGACAGAGTGATAATTTATTAGCCAATTTCTGCTCATTGTGAGGAAGTTGCTGTCTGGACAGACTTCAGGACCCTGCCCGGTTCTACCTCCCCTCTGACTGTTCATTTCCTGTGTCTGGGAACCTCGTTGCTTTCTCTCCTGCTCACGATACATAATTATTCTCATGTGGGTCTGCTCTGCTAAGCCTTGGCACTGCTTCACAGCACAGCTCTCCCACTTCAGCGTGGGGGATGGAAGCCATCCGTAACTGCAGAACTCTTCTCCTGGCCAAGGAGGGAAGATGCTTCCCATTACTGCTGGGAGATGCTGAGAGAGGTAAATGGAGTCCTGGCTTACGGGATTCCTCCATCAAAGAATTCACCTCATTGCCAGAGTTTGCTTTATTCCATACAGAACATAAAATACACATGTGGAACCACTCTAGAAAATAATTTTCACAAAATGTACCATTTGTGGCGTGCATGCATGCGTGTGTGTGTGTGTGTGTGTGTGTGTGTGTGTGTGTGTGTATAGGGAGTGGTGTGTGTGGTGTGTGTGGTGTGTGGGGGAGGTTTCTGTGTGTGGTATGTGTATGTGGGGAGAGGTGTGTGTGTGTGTGTGTGTGTAGGGAGTGGTATATGTGGTGTGTGGAAGAGATTTCTGTGTGTGCTGTGTATATGTGGGGGGAGGTGTGTGTGTGTGTGTGTGTGTGTGTGTGTGTGTGTGCACGCACGCACACACTCTTCCTTGATTCCAGTATCTACTCAGTAAAGCCTATGGCCTGGCTTCTTCATCCTGATGCAGTTTGTAGTGTGTGTTTTTGTGCTGTTTACGGTGGTGCGTGTAGAATGAACTGTGCACAGTAAGATGACTGGAAACAGTGTGTGGGATTTGAAGCTGAAGTTAAGACTACAGTGGTTAAACATGGACTATTTTAAGAAATCGAATCAAAAATGATCTGACATCCTGCCAGGAATTCTAGGCCTGCATTCTGGATCCACCATGATCCCTTGGGAGGAATAATGGTGAACTTCTCTGTCTATCGCTTTGTTTTTGACGAGGACTAGTTGTTACAGAGAAACTGATCTGCACTAAGAAGTTAACTACAGAAACTAAACACAATAATAAAACCGAATCCATCCCTCAGTGCAAATTGTTGGTGGCCTTGCAATTAAGTTTGAACATTAAAATTTGATGTCTAAAGAGTCTGCTCCCCTACTGTGGTCTTTGACTTTGAGAACCTGCATCAGATGCACCCGCAAAATCTTACCAATTGCACACATTTTAGTGCAAATTTAGACTCTGAAGTCCTTGTTCCTTAGCTTTCTATTTCTTAAACAACTTACTTTAGAATAAAAGTACAAATAATGGCAGCAAACCTCAAACTCTTTGTAACTCTTACACAAACACAGGACTTGGGGTGGAGAGATGGCTCAGTGTTAGCAGTAATGGCTGCCCTCGAAGAGGACCTGAGTTTGGTTCCCACACCCAAGTGACAGCTCACAGCCCTCTAAGTCCAGTTCCAGGGGATCCAGAGCCCTCTTTTGTCCTCCCTGGGCATGCAGGCAAAACATTGTAAACGTAAAGTGAGGAGAGGAGGAACAGTTTCAAACTGAACAGAACTCCGATGAATTCATGCTTGCTCATGTTCACAGGCAAAAGAGATGGCAAATAATTAACCATTTGATTACTGAGCCTCATTAGGGCTTTCTTCCTTAAACTTTTTTCATTTGCTATACGATAAAGACATTGGGTAAAATAATAGCAAACAAAACAGACAGACGCTGTCATTCTCCTGGAGCTTAGACCTGAGAGGAAACAGAAAGGGAAGAGAAATTAGGAAATGTGTACATATGGCAGATGCCGAGAAGAGTAAACTGAGAAGAAGGAGAAAGAAGGAAACATTCATGGTAAAGCAGGTGGAGGGCGGGCCTCCAAATAAACCACAGTTGGACAAAAGTTTATCTGGGTTGTAATTTACAAAAGATCTTGTCTAGCAAACTCGAAGGTCCAGATTTGTCTCCAACACCAGAAACACAGCTCCAAAGACCACAGTGACAGAGGCCACCCACCCTTCTCCTTGTGTCCCATTTTTAAGCTTTAATGTATTCACTTATCTATCTGTGGCACCGGGAATGGAACTGAAGGCCTCAGACACACCAGGAATGTGTTCTACCTCTGACCTCCAGTCCACAGCCCCTATCGGCTTAGCTCTCTATTTAGAGTGGAGATAAGATACCCTTAAGGAAAATGTGGACAATGCAGAGATTTCTCTGCAACACTGTGTCTCTGCCATAAATAAGGCTTACACACTGTCTCAGAGTACCAGGTAAGCAGGATTCGTGCACCCCATATTCACTGTCATCATTGTAAGATCAACTGACAGAATAAAATATAGAAAATAAGATATAAAGGAACAGAGAAAAAAGGTTGAGTCCTTGGATGGATTCTTGCCTAGACATATTCTCAGTGGAAAACTTGTGGTCAAACTAATAACTAATGTCTTATAATGTTCTATTTAGCAACTGAAAGGCCAGGCAACTTGTCCCTAGACACAGTACAGAAGTGTGGATGTCTGTGGCTCAGCCATCAAGTCAGCTGAGATGGAAACACCAGGCTGGGCTGATAGAACTACATGTTGTCTGTGCTGACTTCCTTCCCATGAGCACCCGAATTTAAAGGAAAATGTAGAAACATTCACAGGCAACGGGTAGAGAAATGCCAAACTGATTATCAAAATAAAATCAAAAGTCCTGAATTTTAAAGGCGTTTTCTTTTACGTTGTCATGTGATCCCTGTATGCCTTGACACGGTAGAGAGGCACTTTGGTACCCACCCGTGTACACTGTGTGATGGTTGGATCCTGTTATCTGCATCCATCACCATGTGCATGCGTTGGCAGAGTTCAGAATCCTCCCTACTGGCAACACTGGCCTCTCGCTTCAGTTCCCCAGTTCAGTGTTGTCAGCTGCCCTTATGTGCACTACAATATTATAAGTTGCTCGTTCCCGGCTGCCTCTGTGCCTTTAACACTATTCCCTTGGTCCCACTCTCTCCCTCACTTCCTGGTAACTACTTTTCCGTTCCTAACTTTATGTGAGATCATCATTTTCCAGATTCTAACGTGATAAAATGTTATACTTACCTTGTCATAGCTTACTTTGCTTAACATTGCACCTTTAGTCCACCCATGAACAATGGGGTGAAATTTCCCATTCTTATAGGGTTTACACATAAAGTATACCTGCTACGAAATAGTTCAAGTGAGTCAAGTTAATAGAGAATTTTATTATTTATCCCTAATTTTAACAACAAAAGTCTCGAGCATGTTCACACTGTCCAAAATCATTGCCTGGACGCATGCCTATTTCCCAAGTCTGGAATGCTGTGCCTCCGTACCATGTGTGCATTATGTCAGATAAAGGAATTTTGCAGCGTGAACTAAAAAGAGAGACCCTGAACCCTGTGAGGTTTTCACCTACAGGAAGATTTATGTCTGGAGTTTACTGGCATTTCTCTTTTAAAGGGTCTTTCCTCAACCATCTCCACAGATTTTTTTATTTGCTTATATAAGCCAACCCTATAAAAATTACAGTAGTGTCCTATCAGTTAAGCACCATAACTCAAGCTAAACATCTTGCAGCAAAATAAATACTGAGAAATGTGCTCAGCGATGAGTCTTGGATTCCACAAAGTGAACACATGATATCGCTCTAACCAAGGGAGAACGTTCTCAGACATCCCCAGTCACATCCTGACTCCTGACTTTTAACAGTGTGAGCCTGTCTTTTGTGTCTCGTTTCTCAGGATCCTGCTCATGTGACCTGTTTTGTGGCTGGCTGCTTCAGCTCAGCACCATACTCCAGAGAGTCATCCACACTGTGGTGTTGGGCTGTAGCTCATTTGTCACATTGTTGGGTACCACCTCACTCTGTGAATAGGCACTGAAATAGTTTTCGGCTGTAACGAGAAAACCTCTGTGCATTCCCGCGTGCATTCTTGTGCACACATATATGCATGTCTGTTGCACGTATAAGTATATATGATATAGTATATAGTACAGGTATATTCCAAATGGACACTTTTAACATAATTCTTTATACTAATACATTTATATTTTAAATAAAAAGTTTGGAGCACTATATCAGAACATGGTACTAAACCATGAACGAGGCAGAATTTGCTAAGTAGAATTTCTTCTGATTCAAAAGTTTAGATACACATATAGCCTATTATAAACTGCCCCTTATACTTCTTGACCTTTCAAGAAGTTATTTTTCTCCATCTGGATAAATCCTAAATCAACTCACACACTGGCTAAGCATCTTGGAAAAGAGAGAGTGGGAGCAGCTGCGACTTCAAGTTACAGATTCTCTGCTGATACAGCAGGCAAGGGTTGAAGTCAGTCTGAACCCTAGGGGAATTTTAGAATCTGTTTGTTTGTTTGTTCATTTGTTTGTTTGAGATAAGGCCTCACTATGTAGCTCTGTCCAGCCTAGAACTCACTATATAGACCAGGCTGTCTTCTTTTTCTTTTTTTTTTCTTTTCTTTTTTTTTTTTTTTCATTTTGGTTTTTCGAGATAGGGTTTCTGTGTACAGCCCTGGCTGCCCTGGAACTCATTATGTAGACCAGGCTGGCCTCGAACTTAGAAATCTGCCTGACTCTGCCTCCCAAGTGCTGGGATTAAAGGTGTGTGCCACCACTGCCCAGCCAGCCTGTCTTCTAATACACAGAGATACAACTTCCTCTCCCTCCCAAGTACTGGCACTAAGGGCCACCTAGCTTGTTAAACTTTTTGAAATCATAGGACATACAAAAAATTACTACTTTTTAAATGTAAAACATCTATAAAACATCTCTCGGAAAGCATTTCTTTCTCCCAGAGTAATAGATCAAGCTAAAATTTCAAACAGTCAAATTAATCTCAAAATATACAGAAAGAAATAAAGTTTGGCTTCAGTATTCCCCACTGCTGACAGACCAGACAGCACTCATTGTGAGCCGTAGGCTTCCTGTGAAACACCGATTAAGAAGCACTGGCTAGAGATGTTATGTTTTCTAGCAGTCAGAACTGGCTTGGTGAGGTTCTCCAGACAATCTCTCTGAGATTAGTTTTATAAAATTATATACCCCAGTCTGCCAGTTTCTAGGTCAAATAGGTAGGTTTATCTGTGATCTGGTCACTATACCACACTAACACAAGATGACCATGGCCAGGAAGATTAGGAGAAGAAGCTTTCTAAATTGTAAAAGTAAGTTAGCATGTGTCTGAAAGAAAAACTCCAACCATCAGCAAAATGTACATCACAGCATTCCCAAAGCCAATGTCTCAAAATGCTGACCACATAGTAAATGGAAGTATCTTGAGATACACTTAGTCACTGCTTTTCTCCCCAAGACTGAACATGTGTTTAACTGTGTTCATTTCAAGCAATTGGGAGAGCGTCACACCAGATGGCCAGGGTTTTAGGTAGGCATCCATGACTCAGGTAAGGAGAAGAGGAGGAGGAGGAGAATGGCCCTTGATCTTCAGGAAAGCTTCATGCTGAACAGTAATTAGTCCCCAAAGTTCTTAAAGGATGAAAAGCAGTACAGACTTGAAGCACTCAATATGAAAATCACTATACTTCATATCTTTTCAGGTGGGCCAATTAAATTATGTGCTCATGATTAAAAGAAGTGAGTTTTCTTCCACCAGTGCTGGAAAGGTCAGGGACTACTTTCAAAGCTGTAAGAAGGCCAAGTGACAGACAAAAGGGACCAGGCGTAGAGGTGAGAAACCTGTGTTCTGGTGTCAGACAAAAGGGACGGGAAGAGGTGAGAAAAGCCTGTATTTCATTTGTTTAACACTGTATGCTCATACATGCTTGGAATTCTCTGATGCAGACGTTCGATGTTCGATGTTATACACAGACCTTTCCAGACTGTTGGGGAGAAAGGGGGAAGCTACAGAGGATGGAAAAACTAAAGCAGAGTCAGGTGATGGACAGCTATCCTAGGACTCACCTCTTAGATGCCAGCACTCAGAAGCTTGTGTGGCTTTGTCAAAGGTCAGGTGTGGGGTGTGAGAGTTGACACACGTGGTTCCAGCTACAAAAGAAGCTTGAAGAACCACAGCAATTGGGAGTGCCATTTATAAGTCACATTTATAATGGTCACAGAGGTGGACACTCCAATCACCCCTTGCCTTAGTTACTTTCACATTGTTGTGATGAGACACCGTGACAAAGACAACTTAGAGAAGAAAGTTTATTTAGGACTTACAGGTCAGATGTCATGGGACCGTGGTATCATGGCAGGGGGCATGGCAGCAGGCAGGCAGGCATGGCACTGGAGCAGTAGCTGAGAGTTTACATCTTAATTTCTAAGCAAGAGCAGAGAGAGGCTGGGACTAGCTTGGGTTTTTGCAAATCTTAAAGCCCACCCCAGTGACACACCTCCTCCAACAAGGCCACACTTACTAATTCTTCCCAACTGGTTCCAGTTCGATCAACTGGGGAACAGGATTCAGATACGTGAGTCTGGAGCTGGAGAGATGGTTACATTTTTTTTAAATAAATAATATTTTAAAATTTTATAAATGTATCTAACTACACATATGTATATACATATCTCATATATGTATATGTACATATATGTGTGTATATATGCATACATGTCTACACCCTATACATTCACATACAAATACATATACATGTATATATAATGAGCCTATAGGGGCCATTCTCAAACCATCACAATCCTACCTATAAGGAGAGTAATAAAACAGCCAGCCTCCAGTTGCCACATCTTCCATGTCTTCTGTGAATTTGAAATTCCTTCCTTGTTTGCAGGGCACTAATGAACTGTCTGAAGTGAGGAATGTCTAATTTCCTTGCAAAATCTCAGAGGAGAAAGCAGATTCTGGAGCTGACGGTATCTGATAAAACGCTCTTTCTAAGCCAGAATTTTGGCTGAGAGGACAGTGTTTGCCACTCGATTGTGGTTTAGGTCTGTGATTCTTGGTCCAAGCCCATGCTTTGTTCAGACTTCCTCTGCTGCTAGCAGATGCTATCTCATGAGCTTACGTCTTCTCATTCAATACAAATTTTCAGAGAAAATTCTAATCTTTTTTTAGAAGTAAAATAAGGAATGCATTCACACACACACACACACACACACACACACAGGAAAATGGTATGTACATTGAGAAATAGCCAGTCTCCTTGTTTCTGTTGTTTTTGTGTAGCTAGCAATAGTTTTGTTTAGTTTTGTTTCCTTTTGTTTTGTTTGCCATGGGGTCTTACTCTGAACTTAAACGAGGCTTGACTTGAACTCATAGTAATCTTCCTGCCTTAGCTTATGGGCTAAGTGCTAAGATTATCAGTATGAGTGACCATGCCTGGCTGTCCCATTTGTTTTTTGTCTGTTAGTTAGTTAGTTAGTTAGTTAGTTAGTTAGTTAGTTAGTTAGTTAGTTGTTAGTTAGTTAAACTACCCCATACTTGTACCATTCTGTACTCCTGTTTCTTAATCAATATTCAGCATCTTGGTCTTTCCATATGTCATTATATCTCAGAGATCTTTGAGAATATATAAATCTCACTTTATTCTTTTTAATTTCGTACTCCCCCAATATGAGAGAGCATCTTAGTTTATACAGTCCTTTGTCCCAGTCTTTTCCTTTAACAGACAATACTATGGTTATATATGTGTATGTACATCCTACTTATCGGTTTAGGTAGGATGAGTATTTGGGAAGTCTCCTCCCTCCAGGATTCCTGAAGCCAAGGGTTACTACACAAATCACTGTGGCAGCTGTCTCCCTAATAGTTGCTTTCTTGCACTCCACTAGAATGGAAAGGGTCTCTGTTTTCTAAACTCTGTTTGTTCTATCTTTTTTTCAGTTTCAAGAAAAGTATTGGGAATATAGGTCAGTGAGACACTTGCCACATGTGTGTGGGTCTGAGTTGGAATTCCAAGAACCCACATAAAACCAGACACAGTGGTGTACATCTGTAAGCCCAGTGCTCCCAGGATGGGTTGGGTCAGAGAGACAGGAAGATCTGCGGGATCTGTGGGCCCATTAGCCTGGCTTACACAGCAGAAACCCAACAAAGAAACTTTGTCTTAAACAGGATGTGAGACAAAGACTTGCTCTCTGAATTCTGAATTCCCTCTCTCTCTCTCTCTCTCTCTCTCTCTCTCACACACACACACACACACACACACACACACACACACACGTTGCTTATAAAAATAGTAAAATGAGTTGGAATAATTTGGGGAAATATATTGTGTCTTAGAGCAAAATGCTCAATATGCCACTTACCTATGCTTAAAAATAAAGAAGATACTAATTCAAGAAAATTAGTATAACAGCAAACATTTCCTATTCTGGGGCAATCAATAATGTGCATTCTGAGTCAGTGAATTCTACCCTCTTGTTATTTCAGAATTCATTTACCTGAGAATTGCCAACCCCTTTGTCCTCATACTGGACTGTTGTTAATTATTAGAGAAAGCATCTACGGCACATTTTTCAGCCTACTGCATATCACGAAAATGTTCAAAATGCAACCAAATTACTTCCATCTTCCTTGAAGAGATTTCTAATTTCGGGTTGAAAATAAGGTGAGCATGCACACTGGAGGTAAAAATTAGGCTTTTTTCCTGTAAACTACTTTGTGAACTGTGATGACTAGCTCCCAGGCAGTTGTCACTTGCATTTTTGAGAGAAATCAGTGATTTTTCCCAGAAGCCAGTATCAAAACCCAGTGCAGACCCTCCAGGTGGCAGGGCCAGAACCAGACATGAGTGGACAACGAACAAAGAAGCTGTCGAGACTGTTTGTCACCTATGGCAACAGGTTATGGCTGACATCATGTGGTCACCATGAGTAGTTTGAGTACCATGACCAGCCTGACTCTGATCTCACTGAACTGAGCTAAGTGACAAGAAGCCCAGTGTTCTGTGCCCTCCCCCAATGTGTTGTGCCCTCCCCCAGTGTGCTGTGCCCTCAACCCTGGGTACTCTGAGGCCCAGAGCAAGCACAGACCTCAGGAAACAAAACACGACAAGGAAAAGCCTTCCATTCCCAGGCAGAGCCCTCTGCATCCGTGAGCCCAAAGACTTAGCTGCCTTACTAAGCATCCCCTGTGTCTTCCCCCACACTGCCCAAGTCAGATGTCCTATTGAAACTTAGTGGGGGCTGGAGACTGTAGCCGTGTTCAAAGAAGTGGTGACTGCAAGTTTTCCATTAAGACTATATGATTGTTTCTTACTATAACAACAAAGAAAATAAAATATTGCCAAGGTATTTATGTAATCTTGGATAAGTTTTGTAGCATGTTTGTCTGTCGAGTACTCTCATCTTTTAGAGTCTTGAGAGCCAGCAAGATGGATCAGTGGGTAAAGGCACTTGCCGCCAAGCCCAGTGACCCAAGTCTAACAATAGGAACCCACATGGTGGAAAAAAGAACCAACTTCAGCAAGTTGTCTTCTGATACACACACCATAAACACACATATACTAAACACACGCAACACACACCACAAACACATATACTAAACACACGCAACACACACCACAAACACACATATACTGAACACACGCAACACACACCATAAACACACATACATACACTATACACACACCATAAACACACACATACACACCATAAACACCATGACTAGCCTGACTCTGGGTCTCACTGACCAGAGCTAAGTGACAAGAGTCTCCCCCAATGTACTGTGCCCTCACTCTGGGCTCACACATACACACATGCTCCATATATGCACACACACACCACACACATGACACACATTTACTAAACGCATACAACACACACCATAAACACACACATACTATGCACATACATATACTCGCAGATATACAGAAATATATACACATCAATAAAAATATAAAAAAGAATAAGCATATTGATCTAGATTCATTTTTCTCTAGCTCTTTGGTCTCATGACCTTTGTATTCTTTTTTTTTTAATGTTTATTTTATTTATGAGTACACTGTAGCTGTCTTCAGACACACCAGAAGAGGACATTCAATCTCATTACGGATGGTTGTGAGCCACCATGTGGTTGCTGGGATTTTGAACTCAAGACCTCTGGAAGAGCAGTCAGTGCTCTTAACCATTGAGCCATCTCTCCAGCCCCACCTTTGTATTCTTAACAGTTATTGAAGGGGCTGGAGAGATGGCTCAACAGTTAAAAGTGCTTATTGCTCTGTCAGAGCACATGAGTTCAGATCCCAGCATCCACTTCAGGCAGAGCATAACTGTCTGGACTCCAGCTCCAGAGGATCTTGGCGCCTCCTCCTCACCTCCTCAACCACCTGCATACATGTGCGTGTGCACATGCGCAAATGCATGCACACACGCGTCCACACACACACACACACGCCCACACACGCACACATTAAACAACTAGTTTATGACTATTGCTATGCACCATATTATAAGTAAAAACTGGGAATTCAACAGAATATATGTGCATTAATTCACAAAAAAGGTATACCCATTATATTAGGTTATTTTTATAAAGAAAATGGTGTTTTAAAACAAAAAAAAATACTGAATGAGAAGAATAGCATTAATTTGAATTTTAATAAACCTCTTTATTGTCTAGCTTTATAAAATGCAAGTGAATTCTCCTATTCCAGGTTGGATCTGCTGAATTCCATTGCCATGGTTTAAGTACATGACCACATCTGGCCTCTCACTAAGGAGTTAGAGGAAAAAGAGAACATTGGCAGCTTATTCATATAACTATGGCGATTTCTTGATATGTGGCTGCCATTGGAACCTTTTAAAGACTGGCTCTGACATTGTGGCCTGGGAGACTGCTAATTAACTTTCCAAGCACGATCCACTAAAAGTGGATCTTTAGAAGCACGTGGCTTTGTAACATCTGCCAGTGGCCAGAAACATTTTGATTCGTATAGATCTTCTAAATGTTGGCCTATTTGAGATGTAGTATGAAAAAATGCATCCACCACTACCACCACCAGCCTTTGTCAGCCAGAAGCTTAGAAGAGTCACACTCTTCGTGGAGCTTGAAAACTGCAATTAGGTTGCACCGTCCCTGGCCAGTATAACCTTGTTATTTCCCACTAACACAAGCAAAACATGTCAAACTCATTTTCAAAACTAAAAATAGGGGACAGGGTATAATAGTATATAACAGATTCTTGACTAGAAACCTAAAATTAATAATTGAAATTTTCTTTCAAGTTACTATAATATTTACACTGTCATGTTTATAGCCCACTGAGTTAATTTACTATATGGTTTAGCTTTCCCTTTGAAAGTCATAAAATAGGCTTCATACATTCAAAACGTACTGTCTTCTGGCTTCATCTGTGGAATTTCCAGGTTCTGACAATGTGAGTTCTTTGGGGAGACGAGAAAACAGAGGAATAAAAGAGTATGACAGTCTGTGGGAAAGGTTAAAGAGCAACCGAGGGACAGAGTTTAGGGAGCAGATGCTGGGCAGGCTAAGAGGAGTGAAGTGATAGTTTCAGAGGAACCTATCCCTATGGGACTGGAAATAATACAGAGTTTAAGAGCTCGCTGAGAATTTGAGGGAGTGTCTGCATCCAGCCCAGCAGTGTTTTGTTTTGTTTTGTTTTGCTTTGCTTTGCTTTGCTTTGACTGGTAGATTCAAAGATTTCAGCCGGGGCTGGAGCTCAGAAGCTAGATTTCCACCTTCTCGCTCCCTCGGTGTTAAGAGGGCCTTTCGTGCCTCTGACATTTTGTACACTGCACATAGCTCTGAGCCAGGTTCCTGACGCTTGACCAGGGGACGTGTTAAACACATGTCGCTTGCTCACAGTCACTTAGTAACGAAGTCCTCTTGAGTTGTTCGGTCTAATGTATGCCTCTGCCTTTAGAACCATGCGATTTTATTCTCTAATGAACTTCTGTTACTAGATACGCAGAACCACCTCCATCTCTTTCCCATCACCTCAGCCACGGCACCGCAGAACCACCTCCATCTTCTTCCCATCACCTCAGCCACGGCACCAGTGAGCCTCCTCCTCAGCACACAGATGGCATGGCTCTCCTTATGCCGCAAACAATACCTTTATGGGCTCCTTGTTTTCACATGCACACCAGATAATTGTGACCACATGGCACACTCCACAGTGAGGGGCTGACTCAGGCTCTAAAGAATTTGCACATTAAATCAGTGCATCAGCCGCATGTTTTCAAACATGCTGCCTGGCTGCCATTTTTCCTGATTGCCACCATTGTCACTGATAAGTTTTGAGAGATGATTGCCTACATCTACACTGTGGACCTCCGCAGTCACAGGCTTTAATCATGGACTTGTGAGTAAGATAAAGTCTAAGGTTTCCTTTAGGTTTTAGGCCTTGCTCCATGTCCTTGTGTCCTGTCAAGAACTCTGCTTGCCTTTTATTCCAGCAGGTCACAGGCCTCCAGTCACAACATGAATCTGATGTGAACTAACCCTCTAATCACTAACTCATGCATTGGCTCCTATAAAGTAAACCTCCAACTCTGATGTCTTGTTCTTCTGCTTTAAAATTATACTTTTTCCATCCAGTGATCTTTTGATTTTATGTCTGCAGAACTAGCAAATCTTGGGTCCTTTATTTCTGCATCAGTTTCTTTGAATCCATTATTCAAGGAAACACTCTGGTCCCCACCCCTCCGGTGCCTGAAGTTGATTGACTAGAAATCCAAGAACACTCCTCTAAGGAAAGAAATCCTCTCACTCTCAAACTCTGTTTTGTGGGGTTTTGGGTTTTTTTTTCCCCATTTGATTGTTTTTGTTTTGTTTTGTCTCACTATGTAGCCCTGGCTTTCCTAGAATTCACTCTGTAGACCAGGCTGGCCTCAAACTCATGGAGATCTGCCTGCCTCCGCCTCCCAATTGCTAGGATTAAAAGTGTGTGCCACCACATCCAATACTAGGTCTGTCCTTAAAAATTATTTTCTTTCTGTTCTCTCTTCCCCCACAGTTATTATTAATATCTATGTGTTTTAGATTCCAGAAATTGAAGGCCTTGGCCAAGAAACAAAAAAAAAAAAAAGTGACACACTGAATATTCAGAAGTAAAGGATGTGGCAATTAGTTTAAAAAAGTGGTGGCAGCAATTCCATGCTTTCTAGCACAAGTCAGAGGAATAAGGCAAGTCTTCAGCATCTGCTGTTGCAGGACCAATGTTTACCCTTGCTGTATGCTGTGTGCCAACCCTGTAGGGACTCATTTGTCCTATCAACTCATTTAAAACATAGCATTTTATCTGCAGTTTCCACTGAGGAACAGGGCGTATGCTGGTGGTGGTGAAACCATGTGGTCTCTCCTTCCGCTAAGGTTCTGGTAAGAAACTTAAGAGCTTTGTGCACCAAGGCAGAGCCTGTCTTCTAGATAGTAAACTCCTTGAGATGGAGGCCTTTGTTTCTGTGAGGGCTGTTGCCCCGGTACTAGATATCTGCATAGTGGTTTTTTACCTGCTCTAGTTTGGATCTTAAATGCACCTCAATGGGCATTAATGGCTTAGTTTCCAAGGCACCCTGCAAGTTGTAGAACCTCTATAGTTAAAGTCTACTAGAAATAAGTTAGGCCCCTGGGGGCATGTCCTCAAAGAAGACTGTGTAACTTTGGTCCCTCCTCTTCCTCTGTCTTTGCATCCTGGCTTCCATGAAGTGGGCAGCTTGCTCCAGCACACAACCCCTGCATGAAATGTTGACCTTAGACCCAAAGGCTGAGCAGCCACAGACCTCTGAAACTGTGGGCCACCATAAGCCTTTCCCTTTCATTTGTTCTCTCAGATATTTTTCACAGTGACAGAAGCTAGCTAACTTCCTTAGCAAAATGAGGCCAAGAGACAGAGCTAGCCATACGTCATCCATGGCTACAGTTCACATTTCTAGACCTTTCCTTGTGCTAAGCTCTCTATGCATCCTCTCCAATGCTACTTGTGATAATTAACCATTTGAGGCAGATACCGTCACATTCATCACTTATAGAGGAAGACACAAGAAGACAGAGGAGTAAGCCAGGGTCCCTAAGTCATCGGTCAGAAAGATGGAAAAGGTCAGACCAGGTCCATAGCTGACATGAAGCTTCCCTCTGTCCCCTGTGTCACTGAGAGCTCACACAATCAACCACACACACACAGTCAGCCCAAAACAGTTGTGCTCCTTCTCTGAATGTCACATACTGCAAGTTCTTGGCCTGTCTGGGAGGCAAGAGGAGCCTGACAAAGAAACTATGTGCATGGCACAGAAGCCAATCTTGGTTACAGTTGTATGAAAGCTCTGCCTCATTTCAATTGTCCTGAAGCAATTAGAGCATGATGGAGGAGAGAACTCACCCCCGTCAGGAGTGTGACAGAGGAGAGAACCCATCCCCCTCAGGAGCATGATGGACTTTCTAACATTTGACTCGAGGTCTGCAATAGCCAGAACTCATGCTCTCACTAAAAGCCCTGTCCTGAGTGTCTCCGGCTTTGTAACTACCTCAAGTCTGCGCTGGTGGGGGTGTATTCTTCTCTACAACTTGTATATCCCAATTCCTCTCCAAGAATGGAGGGAGCGAGTAACAAAGCAGGGAAGGGAAGTGGGGAAGGACAGGAGAGAGGAAGAAAGGTGTGGAGAGGAGATGGGAAAGAGAGGCGGGGTGGGGGGGAAGGAAGGACAAGGGAGGGGAGGGAGGGGAGGACAGGGGAGAAGGCAAGACAGGGGATGGAAAGGGGTGGAGAGAAAAGGGAGGGAAGGGGAGGGGAGGGCAGGGGAGGAGAGGGGAGGAGAGGGGAGGGGAAGGGAAGCGAGGAAGAAAAGTCAGAATCCTGCTCTTTGAAGACTGGTGTCTATCTGGTTCCAAGTGACCCACAATCATGCTTGTTCCAGGGAAGGGAACATTCTTTAAACACTGAGGTTTTTAGCTATTGCAGACTATATTCATAAATCCTTCTTTCCCGTCTGGGATGGGTGGAGTGAGACAAAAGAGGAAAATCGCTCCGCCTTCCAGAGGGGCTGGAGGGACTCAGGACAAAGGCAAGCCTGCTGCCGGTTCTCCCTGTATGGTTTTAAGATGTGGGGACAAGAACAGAAAGAACATCATCGTGATGAGAGTAAGAAACTGCAGATGCTAACATCTGGAACAGGAAGACACTGGCACAGTTATTCACATTACCCACTGTTCTCACCGAAGTTGTACATAAATGATACACACAATCCAATTTGGGTTTACAAATTATAGCAAACCAAGATAACAATTATGGTGTGTGTTCCGTTGGCAGGATTCTCACACTGTCCTGTGTGAGCCTCCCAAATGGCCTTCACACCACTGTGGCAGGTGTGAGACCATACCCATTTGAAGAGCACAGAAACAGAGGGATCAGACAGGTTAGGTAGCTTACCCTAGGTCACACAGCAATAGGGATCCTCTTCAGCCTGTCCTGACTTTAGGGAATGAAGAAATAGCATCAAGCCAGTGAGGCCCAGACACTAGAGTCCTTACTGTTTGATAAGTCTCTCTGTGCTGATGTCCTTAGGGCAGCGAGGGAACTGGGATGTGAGTTACACAAGCTGCCCAGCCCCGAGCCACTGTGACAGGTTCTCCCTCAAGGATCAGTGGTGTGTTCAGTTGGTTGGTTTGGGGTTTTGGTCTTTCGTTTGTTTCCTGCTCATCCAGGTCTAACTGGCTACTAGCTCTTATTCTTGTTCCTCATGGTACCTCTAGAGTAACAGTTCTCAAATGAGCATCAGAGCCTCTTGGTAGTTTGTTAGGAATGCCAATTCTTAGGCCCAACCCCAGAGCGGCTGAGTCACAAGTTCTGGAGATTCTGACAATCACTATTGTCAGAAGCCCTCCGTGTGCCTCTGACGCTGCTCAGTGTCTGTTAAGCCCTGCCCCCCGCCCTGTTCATCTTCTCTTCCTACATCTGTCCTCACTCCGAAATTCCGGTGTAGTCTCAGGGATGGCACATTTCAACCTCAACAGCATTAACATCTTGCATCCTGGTGGTTACTTCCGGGAATATTAGCCTTGAAAGATATTAGCAACACCCTTAGCCTCTACTCCCCAGATGCCAGGAACATCCCTTCTAGTCCTTACTATCCAGAAGATTCCAATAGTGTCACATATTCTCAAAAACACATTTCCCCTGGTTGATAAGCAAAGAGATATGGGTTATCTCTAAATACTGGATTTTCTTCTAGCTCACTTAATAATCCTTATTTGAAACCAATATTGGGACATCTCTCTCAGTGTTTCTGCTGATGATCAGCTTGAATCTGTAACAAGTTAAAGACTAAAACCTAAGCAGATAGCATTGGATGAGTTGTTACAGGGCCAGCCTGTAGCAGAGAGTTATTACAATGAATAGAAATCACTAAGACTTAATTTCAGATCATCTCTCCAGTTCTAGACTTTCCCCTTCCTTTCTGGTTCTCAGGCATGGTCCAGAGAAGGAGCACAAACTGACGCTGTGCGTGTTGGATGAGATACCACTTTACACAAAACTACAGTATACAGATGCCGACATAAAAGGAGCCTGGGGTTGTAGCCATCCTGAAAACAGGCCTCAGTGTGGTAGCAAATTGTGCAACTTTGTGGGAAAATCTGTGTCCTGTGGGTTTAAGAAAGAGACAGCCTATTGGTTTGTGATATCGACTGGACACAATCTAAGTCACCCACAGGACCTGGAGTTTCCACATGTGCAGGCTTACAATGTGCAAACATTTCCAACTGATTAGAACAAGGCAAGCGTCCCTGCTGAGATGACAGTCCTTGGTTGTCTTCAGTGCTCCTCTGAGCTCCTCTAGAGAAAGAGGAAACTGATAAGGGTTTACTTGTGGGACTTATCCTCTCTGAGCCTTCCCTGGACCTCTTAGGAAGCTATGCACCTCTCATCCAAAGCAGAGTTTATAACAGACAACCAACTTTGTACCCTCGGCTGCCACTTCCTGGAAATTCTCCTTTGGAACACTGATCCTGTGGAAATGGTGTGAATATGCTCTCAGATCCTGTGTACGGTCGTTTCAGACCATGAAACCATGAAATTCCTGAGTTAGTCAGTGACTCAGGTGATGGAACTGCGCTCGCTCTCTCTCGCGCGCTCTCTCTCTCTCTCTCTCTCTGCCAGGTACCACATGAGCTTCTCAGAGAGATGTAAACATGTGGCTTTCATAGCACTAGCCCTTTTTTAGGGCAATAAAAATAACCTAGATCCCTCGTGCTCCAAAACGACCCTTTGAACCAGTTTGACTTGACAACTTATCAGAGCTGTTTGTTTATTCTGTCATGGAATCTATCATTGCTTGTTAACATTAGAGAAATTAGCAGTTATTTCCCCATGGTCTGGATGTCATGCTACAGAGCTGCTAATCAGGAGTGAGCCTGGTTTAAATTGTCTCATCAAAACGTTTCTAAAAACAAGAACTTTTGCTTAGGCAGTAGTGCTTTCCACAAAATTACTCCAGAAAAGAGAACACAGTAAACTTTTTAAAGTATTTTTACATTATGTTCCCATTGATATATAAAAAAAAAAGATAAAGTCTGTATGTACAAGGCAAGTTTCCTGAAAGAAAACATGTCATCATCAGCAAGGGTGGCCTTTGGGTGGGAGATGCAGGCCCGTGATAGACTCACTGTTCAGTTGTCATTATCTAAGTGTTAAGCAACTTAAGTTTACTATTTCAAAACACTGTATTTTTAATTTTAAGTGTTAGTAAATTATAGGAAAGAAGTGCCTATTTTCTCTTTAAAAAGGAAGAAAGAAAGAAAGAGAGAGAGAAAGAAAGGAAGGAAGGAAGGAAGGAAGGAAGAAAGAAAGAAAGAAAGAAAGAAAGAAAGAAAGAAAGAAAGAAAGAAAGAAAAATGTTCAGTGGGTAAGGGCACTAAATACAAAGCCAGGTGATCTGAGTTATTCCCTGAGTTTACATGGGAGCGAAGACTAAACTCTGATCTACACACTTCTGCTTTAAGAGAGAGAGGGAGGGACAGAAGGAGGAAGGGAGGGGAGAAGAGAGGGAGGGAGGGAGGGAGGGAGGGAGGGAGGAAGGGAGAGAGAGAGAGAGAGAGAGAGAGAGAGAGAGAGAGAGAGAGAGAGAGAGAGAGAGAATAAATAAAATTTAGACAGAAAGGTCCTTGAGTTAGACTGCTTGCTTCCACGATGTGCCCGTTTTTATCTAAGAAAGAACGAGCTGGAAGCTCTCCCAAGTCATTTTACCCCCTACCCTAATAAGTGCTTGTGAGAACAAGATTAACACCCAGGTCCTTCTTGAGGTTGGGGTGGCTAAGTCTGTGTTCCCAGTTTCGGAGGTGGCAACCTGTGGTCAGTTGTGAGGCAGCATATTACAGCGGCGGCGCATGGGGAAGGGACTGTCCGCCTCCAGGCAGACAGGAAGCAAAGAGGAAGAGGAGGGCTCGCCTTCAGAATCCCTACCAGTACACTGGGAACCCGCCCATTACTCAGTCCATGAGGCTGGGGTCCTCAACGGTCAGAGCAGTCTCAGAACGGCAGTCTCTGACTCAGGGGCGATGAGAAGTTCTTCCTCAGTCCGTGGCTGCTGCCTCCGTGGTCCTACCCTGGCGCTGGTTGCCACGGAAAGTTCCTGGAGTGCTGGTGTGCTGGGAGCCCCTCTTCTACAATAAAAGCTGGACTTGGCCTCGGCAGCAACCACAGGGTAAACCACCTACTAGATAAGAATTCTGAAAAATACCCTCTCTAGAATCCGGGGTGCTCTGGAAACTCAGTGAGGGTGAGCCTCCCGGCCTCAGTCAAGGTGACAGGACAGTTCCCCAGCTGAGGCCCCTACTCAGTTGATTCTAATTTGTGGCAAGTCGATGTTAAAACCACAGTCCTTGTCTTTATTAGAGTGATTTGCCCCCAAAATTGTGCCTTGTCCCTTTACTTGCACCAGACACAGTCATATAAATTATTTGTGAAGTTCAGGAAGATTGTCAGAGTTCAGAGCTGCGTGTTAGTGGAGAGCCTGTTGACAAAGCTTGTGTGGACGTTTTGATAAGCTCATTAAGAATGTTTGTTGTGACATGAGGAAGAGACAAAGTAAGGTTGGACCAAAGGAAAAAATTCTTTAAAAACCTATTCAGAAGCGGGGCGGGTACTTGAAAGCAAAGGGTCTGGTCACGTGTTCCCACTGGGATCCGAGCGGGCTGCACACCGCTTGCCTCTCCTTTTCTTAACTCACATATCCTCTTTGCAGCTGTTGGCGGGGCGCTGGCCTTTCGACCACAATGATTTTGGAGTGTTTCTCTGCAAGCTGTTCCCCTTTCTGCAGAAGTCCTCCGTGGGCATCACCGTCTTGAATCTCTGCGCTCTCAGTGTGGACAGGTAACGTGGCTCTTTAGTGGGGTTTAGAAAAGCATTCTTCTCAGAAGGAAGAGTGGAGAATCTGTGCCAGCACAACTGTTATCCAGTGTCAAGTGAGGTAAGACTTTACCAGTCTTGCCCTCCACCCTGTGTTCAGAGTTGCTTTGCACATTTGCTAGTTAGTATTGATCTGAGATTCCCACAGTACGCACCTTAGCAAATGTGGCCAATGATACACAGCTGGACTCTTTAAGACGGTTAATAATAAAAATTAAAATAATGTAGTAAACTTGATGGAAACAAGGAGACCTAGAATATACAAACCTGTACTTTAGACTGGCATTGTTATTGTTAAGAAAAAGAAAATACCACTGAGTTACATTTCAAATGCTTGAGCCAAGCAATAAATGTATAAAGTTGTTAATGTTTTTCACTATGCCTCTTTAAATGCCTAAAATGTTCCATATTTTTCAAAAGAGGGCAACAAAATAAATAACTGTATCCAAGTTCTGAAAGACCCCATAATCCTCACAAGTGACAGTAAGGGAGAACTTCCTAAAGTGTGGGTTGCAGCCCCCTGTGGGTGGGTGGGGGGAGGGGGATGCTGCAGCCCTGTGTGGGTGGATGGGAGGGAGGATGTGGCAGCCCCATGTGGATGGACAGGAGGAGGGGAGGAGAGGGGTTGCAGCCCTCTGTGGGTGGGTGCTGGGGCGAAGCTCACACAACGAAAGAGGCAGGAGAAGCTTTCTCAGCATTTGATGACCAAAAGTTAATCCAAAATCCAGTGCCCAGTGCCCAGTGGCCCCAAGCCGTGCTGTACTGTTCATCACGTAGCTCTAGGGGGCTGGGCTGCAGCCTAGGTTCTGAGCACACAGTGGGACTTTACAGTGTGCATGTCCTCACACAGTGGGACTT
>NW_021620769.1:55233-65989 GCF_004785775.1 Grammomys surdaster | reverse complement strand
CACACAGTGGGACTTTACAGTGTGCATGTCCTCACACAGTGGGACTTTACAGTGTGCACGTCCTCACACAGTGAGACTTTACAGTGTGCGTGTTCATGTTCTTATCACACGGTGCCAATAACACTGCCTGAAGCAACCTGGCCGGGATTAAAGACCACTGTATGTAGTCAATTACAATGTTCACCGTACATATTAAACATAATGGCTTGACAACTGAAAACCAAGGCTTCTGATGCCCTGCCATCATTTCTCAGCATATACTTGTCTTTGCTTTGACTTGTGTTAAAATATTTGATTTTAAAAATTTTTTTGTTAAGAGTCATTTACTTGAATTTCATTTTAAAATGTCTTTAAATGAATTTGGATTAGAATAGACTTTCTAACAATTTTTGAAATGGCTCTAAACATTTTGCCATTTTGTGCTATGTATCATACAAGGACATACCCTCAGCATTGACAATTATAAAGTCAAAAGTCAATCACTTCTGAAAAACATTGAAGATAGTCCACATATAAAAGTCGGCTAAGATCAAAGTCAGCTAAGATACAATTTTTTAAAGAATCTTTTTTATTTTACATGTGTGTGCCAGTGCTCACAGAGGCCAAAAGAGGGCATCAGATCCCTTGTAGCTAGAGTTAACAGGTCATGAGCTGCCCACCATGGGTGCCAAGAACAGAACCTAAGTCTTCTGCAAAAACAATAAATGTTCTTAACCACTGCGCCATCGCCAGCCCCCAAAGACAGTGCTCTTTATGTAAAAATAAACAAGAATTTCCATGTCATTAGTATATAATTTTGTGTTCATTTTTAATAGATGATAAAAATTGAGACAGTGATGATACACTGGGTAAAATCCACTAGCCATGCCAGCCCAGTGACCTGAGCCTCATGTCTGGAACCTATGTAAAAGTGGGCATAAAGAACTGGCCCCACAAAATTGACCTCTGACCTCAACACGTGCACTGTGACATGCCACACACTTATCACACACACACACAATAACAAGCAAATAAGAATATATATATATATATATATATATATATATATATATATATATACCAAATGATTGGATTAATTTATCTGTGATACATTATCAGTAAATGATGCTTGGTCTGCATACCTATTTTATGGTGGCTCTTAAAAATTTCTCAGGCAAGGGGCTAGAGAAATGGATCTGTGGTTAAAACAATGCACTGCTCTTCCAGAGGACCAGAGTTTGGTTCTTAGCACCCGCACCAGGTGGGTCTCAATCATCCCTCATTCCAACTCTGGGGGATCACTTCTCTGGCTCCATGCATAGCTGCACATATGTCCACAGCATAATTAAAAATAATTTTGAATAAGCTTGGAGATAGAGAGATGGCTTGGGAGTCAGAGCACTAGCTGCTCTTGCAGAGGATCTGAGTGAGATTCCCAGAACCCACACTGCAGCACAAACCATTCTGTGATTTAGTCCCAGGGGATCCAACACTTCCTTATGCATCCAAGGGCACAGGAGCACAAGCGTTATGCAGGTGGAACACCCATACACATTAATTAAAGTAATTGTTTTTAATTCTCAAGCACAAAGGGTCACGAATGGAAAAAAGTTTTAAGAAGCCCTTTTTTTAAAAAAAAAAAAAAAGACCTAATTTTAGGCCAGCATGGTAGCACTTGGGAGACAGAGGTAGGCAGATCTCTGAGTTTGTGGCTAGCCTGGTCTACAGAGCAAGTTCCAGAACAGCCAGGGCTACACAAGGAAACAAGAGATCTGACTATATGATGTCACCTGCAACTTTTAACATTATATATAGATACATATATCTATATCTAATAATTATATAGTATAATTATTATAAGGAATCAAAGTCAGAATGTTACAGCACATTTTGTGGCACACCTGTGTATTTAACATACTTTTATGTAGTTGGTGTGTACAATGTGCCATTGCTGTGTGGTTGGTGTGTGCAAGGCACTGTTGCTGTGTGGTTAGTGTGTGCAATGCACTGTTGCTGTGTGGTTGGTGTGTACAACGCACCATTGCTGTGTGACTGTACTATACACTGTTGCTTTGGCTCACGTACAACTTAGAAAAGCTTTCATTATTTTGAGTCATTCCACTGACGGCCACTCCCATCAGCACAGAGAGAAGCTCACTCTCGTAAGGAACAGCTTGTGTGGATACTCGGCTATGATTTATAATTTTCAAATAAAATTATTTCTGTGTTTAGACATCAAAATACATTAGTAGTTATAAATTGTAATGGTGTCTTTTTAAAAGAAACCATATGGCTCTGATGCCTGAAACACAAAATAAATGAAGTGATTTGGACTGTTACTTGAAATAAATATATTTGCCAAAACTAAAACACAAAAGATAATTTTATCAATGGTTTAAAATACAATAATATGGATCATTTAAAATGTCCACATTTCAGTGGTTAAATGCAAAGATTAGAAATGACGTCACTGTCTATTAGGATCTGTAGCAGTCTGTCAAGAAACAAGCCTTGAATGAGCTGCTTTGGCCTAAGTCAGATGCTGAGGCTGCTGTGTTAAGTCAGGGAGATGTGGCTCAGGGTGAGAGCCGAAAGGCATGCAAAGCCGGGTTTAATCCCCAGTAGTAGAGAAATGGAAATGCAGCATAAGAGGCCACTGTATTGTTCCCGCCAACTAAATGGTAGATCCGCCATGTTGGCCGTTTCCCTAAGACACTGAGTAAGCACCAACAACCTGGTGAGTAACCAGTAAATTCTCACTGTTGTTCCCTACATGAGCACACCACTACAATTTCCTCCTTCATCTAAGTGTTGCATTTTAAAGTGTTGGTAGGGTTGTGGTAGACATGGCTGCCTCCTAATGTGTTAGAAGATCTAAAAATTAGATGTTTTAAATGATACCTCTAACACCACTGATACAGGGATGTGATCTCATTATATTATGTGATTAAAATATTTAAAATAAGTCTAAAAGTCATGTGAAGAAAAGAAATAAGAAAATAATTCTGACCGTTGACAAAAGGAACAACATGTTATTTCCATGCACCTTGTTAGATGTTTAAAGGCTACAGTGTCTAATCAATATGATAGACTAGGCAGGGTTAGGGTTAGAGTTAGACAGGGTTAGGTTAAGGCTATTGTTAGACAGCATTAGGGTTAGGGTCAGACAGTGTTAGGGTTAGGGTTAGCGTTAGAGTTAGGGAATACACATCGTTGGGGAAACTGAGTGAGTGTCAGAGTACACAGACATGTGATGTGTGTTCATATCACTGGATAAAGTAAAAGACTGACTCATTTATAAAGAGTGCTATTTAGCTTCCTGAAAGGAAAAGTTAAATTCTTACTCATTCCTTTATACAATAGTGTAATATACAATTACCATTTTTCAAATATATATAAGAACTAGACACATTATAGTGTATGGAAAATATTTTCTCTAACTGAGCAATGCCATAATTATTCCCATTTTACAGCTAGGAAAGCTAAGTCTGATAAGTTTAATCAAATACATAAAACTCTGAAGCGTAGGAGCCAGTAATCTAACGAGTCGTCTTCATTCTTTACTTAAGCATCTAAAACCTCAAACCACAAAGTAACAGAAGAAAAGAATACATTTTGATCTCTGGAGAAGGAAAACCTTCTCAGAGGCTGGAGAGAAGGCTTCAAGGTTAAAAGCACACATTACTCTTGAAAAGGGCTGGGTTCAGTTCCCAGAATCCACTTGGAGGCCCTTACAACCACCTTTAGCTCCAGCTGGAGACCTGATGTTCCTCTCTTTTGGTACCTGCATGTATGTGGTGCACATAAACTCATGTGTCATACACATGTATATTAAAAATATGTAAGTAACTCTAAAAGAAAAGAAACCTCTTAACTTAAAAGAAATAATAAACCTAGCTTAACTATCCTTTGAGAAGTTCTACCCAACACCCAATAGATACAAATGCAAAGACCCACAGCCAAACATTAGACCAAGCTTGGGAAGTCTTGAGGAAGAGTTGGGGGAAGGATTGAGAGACCCAAAGAGGACAGAGACTCCACAGGAAGACCAACAGAGTCAACTAATCTGAACCCCTGGGGCTCTCAGAGACTGAACCCCCAACCAAAGAAGGAGCACAGGCTAGACCTGGGCCCCCACCTCTACAGATGTGCAGCTCAGTTTTCTGTGGGGGCTGTGCCTGAATCTGTCACCTGCCTGCAGATCCTGTCCCCCTAACTGGGCTGCCTTAGTTGGCCTCAGTGGGAGAGGTTACATCCAGTCCTGCAGTGACTTGGTGATACCCACAGCTTCAGAGAAAGGGAGAGGATCTGTGTGAAGGGTACTGGGAGGAGAGGAGGGGTATTGGGATGTAAAGTGAATAAAAAAAATTTTTTAAGACAAAAATAGGGCGGTGGTGGTGCATGACTTTAATCCCAGTACTTGGGAGGCAGAGGCAGGTGGATTTCTGAGTTTGAGGCCAGCCTGGTCTACAGAGTGAGTTCCAGGACAGCCCGGGCTACACAGAGAAACCCTGTCTCGAAAAACAAAAACAAAAAACAAACAAGCAAACAAAAAAAAGACAAAAATAATCGACATTCTGAATGTAATCACAAATACATTTTAAGAGGTAAATATTTAAAATTCAGACCAAATATTTATAATATTTTTTAAAGGAATAAGGCAATATCTTAGTTCCTCACAGCCCACCACCAGCAACACGCCTGTGCCATCAAAGACACTCGGCCTACTCCTTCCCAGAGAACTAAGCATGTGCACACATGAACATACGCGGTCACTCTCATCCAAACCGCCACAGACGATTAGGCAACATGCCTCCAAGCTGAAGGGAAAGCTGACCTGCTACAAACCCATCCATGCTGTGCCTCCTGGACTGTTTCCTAATCTCAGAAGCCTTCTTCCTGAGCTTTGGCCAGCCCAGCATGGGAATGGGGTGGCTTAGTTCACCGACTCCCCCCTCTGGTGTGGGGTACCCTCCTAAAAGACCCCCCTCTCCCCATCCTATTCATGAATTACATGATTCAACTTAGCCTTGTGTCAAGGCCCAAATAAATGCCATTCTTCATTTAGAAGAGAGAATAATAGTAATAATAATAATAATGCCAAAAATGATTTCATTCAGATGTGGTCTGACTTTTAAATCGTGGAGATGAGACATTTAAAAATGCCATTCTGCTAACATGGCCTTCATCCAGGAGAGGCCTCCCTGGGAAGAAACTCTCATGCTTTGTTGGTGGCCTTTACCCTGATGTTTCATTTGATGCTGACTTTGAGCTTGAGAATCCACACTAGGGGGGCAGATTTGACATTTAAATTTCAAAAGTTTCATACTGGAGAATGAACCACATTCACACACAATTCCTCTAATATCTCCTTAAAGATCATTTTATTTTTAAGTGTATGCCTGTGTGTGTGTGTGTGTGTGGTGTGTGTGTGTGTGGTACACATCAATGCTGGTGCCCAAGGAGGCCAGCAGCATTGCATCCCTCAGAGCTGGAGTTGCTGGCAGTTGTGAGGCATCTGACATAGGCACTGGGAACTGAGGTTGTGGTTTTTTTCCTCCTCAACCAGTGCTCTGATCCTTACAGTTAATCACCACAGATAGCATAGCATTAGCTTTGAGCCCTCACATGATTTCACTGTATTCTACTGGAGGGAGAAACCACTTCCTTCCTTCCTTCCTTCCTTCCTTCCTTCCTTCCTTCCTTCCTCCCTCTCTCCCTTCCTTCCTTCCTTCCTTCCTTCCTTCCTCCCTCTCTCCCTCCCTCCCTCCCTTCCTTCCTTCCTTTCTTTTTTTTTTAAATGAGACAGCATCAGAAGGGGGAGTCTGGAGTCCTTTAAGAATAATTTTTAGTTTTTAAAACCATATTTTTCTTGTCTAAACCAGATTACCACCCAGAAAGAGTTGCCATGGTAGCTTAATGATATTTTTGGTAAAATATGATAATCATCGTTGGTTTTGGAGATGTCCTGAGAGAAAGCATATGTCTAGGCACTTTTGAATTTCTTCTCTAATTACTTACTGAAATGCAGAATGCAATAAAACTGAAGAGAAGTCCCAGCTTCCTCGCTGTGGTGCAGAGATAGATAAAGAAGGTGGTTGGAGAGTCACAGTCTACCCTGCTTAACGTGGGCTTGCCTCAGTTTAACCCTTTCACTAACCCCTCCTCATTCATTTCAAATAAATGAAAGGTTAACTATCATTTATTTACCTTAAATACATGTTCTTATTTTCTTATGAGAAAGAGAGGAGAAAGTTTTCAGAAATAGAGAAAGAAATTTAAAAACAAGTTTTGGCTTCTGCCCAGCTTCATCAGTAAACTTTATAATGCTGAAGTTAAGTATACTTTTACAAGGGATGAACTTTTCCCAGAAAAACTATGAATAATCCACTGTTACCAAGCATAAAATGTTTTTCCTTGCAGCTGTGATGACTTTCAAATGTTACTTTTACTTTATTTGGGGGGAGAACAGAAGAAAAAAGGCAATTCAATGGTGCCCTTTGTGAAGTTAATAGTCTTGTTTAAAGTACGAGACGATGACAGGGTCACGCTATAAACAAGCCCGGGTACAGATCCAACTTGTAGTTAGAAGATGTCTGGGGAAGGAGCCTATAAAAAGATAAAACTCTCTTAACGACTCTTCCAGAGCAGTGTATAATTAGATACCTGGAAACGCTGCAAAGATCCATTGGGAAGGCAGCTTTTCTTTGTATGCCTCAAGCCTCAGACATGATGCCGGCACCTCCGGTTGTTGATTGGTACCCTCCCTGATAATCTCAGAGACAGATCGTAGGTCCAGAAGTGTAAGGTGTTTTTCTGGAGCGAAGCCCTTTAGGCTCGGATGTGTTCTCTCCCTGTTCTGCTTGAGGTCTCCCACTGCTGTGTAAGAAGTGGTTGAGCCGAAGAGACAGGATGCAGACAGTGTCACTCTGGCTAGGGTCTGTTCCCCACAGGACGCAGTTAATCACCCTGTATCTTACTCTGCTGTCAGGATCAGGCAACTGGTTAGTTTTGCTAACTCCGTTTCTCTTTTGATAACCAGATACCCTCAACCTCAGTCGTTTAAAATAACCATTTTATCAGATCTCTCTGTGTTATGGGTCGGGAATGTGGCCACTTCTGCACCCTGTCACTTCGGCTGCGTTCTCTAGTAGTTTGCAGCTGGCACTGAGCTTCCACTCGCTGGTCCAGCCCCTTGGCAGGGTCAGCTGGAAGTCTCAGGGCCTCTCAGCCTGGCAGCCTGTGGTGCCAGTCTACCAGAGGCCAGTCCTACAGCAGGAGAGGCCAACGTCAGAACCAGCCACAGAAGTGCCCACATTTGCATCTCCCATTCACCCAACTCACGTGGTTTCTTGGGAGAAGTCTCTCTGATAGGATTTTCCCTCCAACCCTCTGGGCAGCAATGGGTTTGTCCATCCTGTAAAGACATAAATCAAGACTAACCATCACAAGTAACCAGTTGCTTTTAATTAAAGACTCATACTTATGTGAAGTTGTTTACTATGGTACAAGCCTATAAGTAGATTTTTAAAATGACTTCAAGGCCAGAGGCACTTCCTGCATGTATGCAGAGTTATTGTTATTGTTAGTATTAGTATTGCTATTACTACTATTTGGTTTGGTTTTGGTTTTGGTTTTGGTTTTGGTTTTGGTTTTGGTTTTGGTTTTGGCTTTGGCTTTGGTTTTGGGTTTTTTTGATACAAGATCTCAAAAATATGTAGTCCAGGCTGTCTTGGAACTGTCTATATAGACCAGGCTGGCCACAAACTCACAGAGATTTGCCTACCTCTGCCTCCTGAGTGCTGGGATTAAAGGCATGCATCACTTTGTCCAGCTTGTGTGGGTTGCCTTGGCCATGATGTCTCTTCACTGCATTAAAACCCTAAGACAATCCCATAGTGTTAAATATTATAAGGAAAAAATTAAATATAAATGGAACAGAATATTCAGGAAGAGGACTCAGAAATTTTAAGTAGGTTCCATAAAAAGTCAACTAAGCTGGGGGTGGTGGTACATTATCTGTGATCTGGGCACCCAGAAAGATAATGTCAGGATTCACAAATCCAAGCCCAGCTCTGGCTATGTGTTTGTTCTAGGCCAGCCTTGGATGCATGGTGAAACTTAAATTTAAATTTTAAAAAATATTTTTAAGATACAAGTGAGTAAAGACCTGGAAGCAAGTAAAGGCAGAGAACAAGCCGATGTGAGGTCCCCAGTGGGTGTCTGGAAGGTGGGCACTCATAGTAGGCTTGCAGTAAAGGATGCCCAATCTAGCAGGTTCATTCTCATTGCTAGGCCAAAGAAGCCTGATTCAAGACAAGGTGGGCACAGACAGCAGTTTGAAAACTATCAGCATAACTTGGGCAGTATGAGGATGAGTGAGAGGGGGGAAGCAAGCACCCTGGGGGGAGGAAGTGAACAGGGGGGTATGAGCACCCTGGAGGGGAGTGAGCACCCTGGGAGGGAGGGAGCACCCTTGGGGTGTGTTTTGTTGAGGGTTTTGGGACTTTTTGGTGTTTTGTTTAGTTTTGAGACAAACTCTCTATGTAGTACCAGCTGTCCTGAAACTTGGTATATAGACCAGGCTGACCTCAAAGTCACAATGATCCTCCTGCCTCTGCCTCTTGAGTGCTGGCATTAAAGGTATGCACCACTATTCCAGAACTGGGCCCCTTTGAAGGAAGATGTTAGAAGGTTTGCAAGAGGACTGAGAGTGTGGTGGAAGGAAGGGAAGCTAAGGCTTGGGTCTCAGGCAAGGCCAGGTCCAGGGCTGCTTTGAACTGTTTAGATGCTCCTCAGATGCCAGTGGGACTCTCAAGTTGGCAACTCCCTATTCAAGTCCAAGGTTTGAGGTGGGTTCCAAGCTAGAACAATAAATTTGAGCATTATCAACACATAAGTAGTTTTAAATGGTACTAATTCCATAAAATGGAGGAAATCACCAGGACAGAGTTCCAAGGACTGGCACCTGGAGAAATCCAGTTCTAAGTATGTGGGGATAGAATGGGTCCAGCTAAGGAGACCAGGAGTGACCAGGAAAATATGGGACAGCCACATGATGGAACATTTGGAAAGATCAGTTGGTGGAGATATGACTACTGAAGATGTCTTTCAGACACGCACATCAGTTAGACTAAAGGCTGCTCAATAGTAAGAAAAGTGTGTGTGTGTGTGTGTGTGTGTGTGTGTGTGTGTGTGTGTGTTAGAAAATAAGCTTCCAAGAAAAAAGACTCAACGTTGCAACACTTAGGGTTTCCTAGTTTCACAACGGCCCCGTGTCCATCACCACAGGGAATCGTTTATTACTGCTCCTTAGTCAGATCCTCATCTCACAGAGATGTTAGCGAGATCAACGTGATGCAAGTGGAAAATATTCTGATTCTCTGTGAGATGAGTCAATAAAAGACTGGACTGAGTTATATAGTGAACTACCTGCTAAAAACCACTTCTATGTATAGAAGAAATCTGTATCAGCTTGTGTGCATGTGTGTGTGAGTGCATGTGTGTATGTGTACATGTGTCTTGTGCTTGTGCATCCATACGTGTTTATGTGTGAGTGTGTGTGTGTGCGTGCACAGATTTACTCGTGATACCATGTGAAATGGAGGTTATTTGTAAGCATATTCATCACATTGTCTTAAATCATCTGATTCACTAGGCACCAGCTAAGACACCTGGCTTCTGACTCTCTTGTGAGCGAATGTGTTTTGTTTAAATCACCTAACTGAGGTTAGAGAAGGGGAGGAGAGGCAGATGCATCTTGGCTGGAAGTCCTCAAACACAGACATCCGGCCTTCACTCCAGCTTTTACTGAATACTGGGCTGCCAGACCAATAAGCCACAAAGAAGAGAAAATAGAACTGGAAATCAAAATAAGCACCAATCTTTATCTTACTGTAAACACACACATATGTGTGTATATATAGCGTTTATGCCATATAAAAGGGTTATCTGTTGGTAGAGCTGTACTTTAATCCATTCTGAACAAACCTGGGTATTTTTCCAGACATTCTTATGCACGCAAATCTTACTTACCCTAAAAACATTTTGCAAACCAGTTCTCCAGCAAATTGAGATGCATGTACGTCATGTGGTATCATTATACTATACAATATATATATATATGCTACAGAAGCTTATAGAGTTCAATCTATAAGCAAATCTGGTAAAGACTGAGGCATTGTCATTCTTAGGAGCTGCGTTTCACAGCTACATACTGTGAGACACACCGAAATGCTGTGCTGAATATAAATGATAGTGAGCTCGTTCTGGTGAATATGGGTGACTTGTACATAGCCTTGGCCTATTGACTAATCTTCAACAGTCAAATGCACATCCTGTAAATTCAAGCGCACCTGTATCCAATGCTTTGGTCTGTTTACAGCCTCCTTCTGTCTGGCACTATTCAATGAAAGCTATATATATTTTTAAAAAAAGTTTCCTTTCCATTACTACAGGAAGAAAAATTTCAAAAATTAAGCCACAAAAACATGCCATTAAAAAAAAATAAAAAAGACCATGGCATGTCCCAGGTCTTCTCTTTGTTGTAAGTCTGAAAGCAGCTAGCATCCGACCAGCGCATCAAATCAAAGGCATAGACTTTCTTCAGACACTTAAGCGTGATTGCTATCATAAAAATATTCCATAGCCAGGCACAGTGGTACACAATTACAATACCATAGCCAGGCACAGTGTACACAATTACAATACCATAGCCAGGCACAGTATATACAATTACAATACCATAGCCACCCCCAGTGTACACAATTACAATACC
>NW_021620769.1:52687-55223 GCF_004785775.1 Grammomys surdaster | reverse complement strand
CCACCCACAGTGTACACAATTACAATACCATAGCCACCCACAGTGTATACAATTACAATACCATAGCCAGGCACAGTGTACACAATTACCAGCACTTGGGAAGTACAGCAAGGCCATCAGGTGCTCAAGGTCATCTGAGGAAACATTGTGAGTTCTAGGCTATCCTGGGCTACATGAGACACTGTCTCAATTCCTACTAAAACATCATTTCTTAATGCCAGAGGGTTATTCATATTCTATTTATTATTCACTTATATTTGTATCCTAACATCTATGTGAACTAGTCTTCTTTGTTGGATTATTGATCTGAAGGTTGGGAAGGAAAAGATTTGTAACTCATGTTCTCTGACACAGGTCTACAATAGGAGACAGTTTCCAACCCTTAGGTACTTTCCAAATGCTGTGTGTTGAACCTGCTGCCTGGGGAAGCCCAGTCTGATGGTGTCTTCTAAATGGAGGGAGAAAACCGTGTAATGTGTGCAGTCATGACTCACTCAGGATCGCATGCTTCATTGATAATGTTTCAAGTTTTATTAGTGGATAAAGAGACCCCAGAGCTGGGCATAGTGGTGCATACCTTTAATACCTTTAATTCCAGCACTGGAGAGGCAGAGGCAGGGGGATCTCTCTGAGTTTGAGGACAGCCTGGTCTACAGAGTGAGACATCCAAGGCTACATAAGGAAATCATGTCCCCCAAAATCAAGTATATAGAGATATAGATGATAGATAGATAGACAGACACAAACACACACACACACTATGAACATCCAAGCAGCCCTCACTACCCTGCCCGTCTCCTTACACACACACACACACACACACTATGAACATCCAAGCAGCCCTCACTACCCTGCCCGTCTCCTTATACACACACACACACTATGAACATCCAAGCAGCCCTCACTACCCTGCCCGTCTCCTTACACACATACACACACACACACACACACGCACACACAACTATAAACATCCTAGAAGCCTGACTACCCTGCCCGTCTCCTCCCCCCACCTTAAAGCACAGAGGCACACACCTCCTGGTGCCACTTTCTAGATGCGTTAAGGGTTTTTTTGCCATTATTTATTTACTTACTTGCTTACTGACAATTTCATACTCATATACAACGCATGTGAAAATATGCAACACCCCCATTACCCTCTCTTGTCCTCTCCCGCTCTCCCTGAACCCCTTCTTCGTGATCTGTCGTGTTTCTCACCTGTCCCTCAGTTCAATTAATGTTGTTTGTGAGCTGGGGCAGATGGTGGGGCAGATGGACAACTCACCAGTGACCACACTACTGTAGAAATGACACTGCCTCCCTCTGTCACCACTAACTGCCAATAATAGCTACTCAGGAAGGGGTGGAGCCTCATGGATACCACCCCTTAATGACCTGGTGAAGGGCCCAGTCCTGCGAAGTCCTTAAACAGGCCCCCATAGCTGCTACATGTTCATGGTTGCCACATCCACATCATATCTGGACGACAGTGTTTTATGGCACTCATGAATTTTAGTTTTTTATAGATTTTAGTTCTTTATAGAGTCATGCCCGGCAGGCCATTCCCAAAAGGGTAAGCTGGTTTGTTTTGTTTCATTTATTTCCCATCAAGGCTCGCAGAAAATTATTCCAAAGCCAGTGGTTGTACTTCTGCCCAGGGAGGCACTTTCATAGTAACAATGTAATTGACAGCCCTTCTTTCCTCTTCCTCCCTCCCCTCACTCCTGTCCAGGTACAGAGCAGTGGCTTCCTGGAGTCGTGTTCAAGGAATTGGAATCCCCTTGATTACTGCCATTGAAATTGTCTCCATCTGGATCCTTTCCTTTATCTTGGCCATCCCAGAAGCAATCGGCTTTGTCATGGTACCCTTTGAATACAAGGGCGAGCTGCACAGGACCTGCATGCTCAACGCCACGTCCAAGTTCATGGAGGTACTGATCTGTGCACAATTCGCTAACCATACCAAGTTCAACATTTTGATCTAAAAATGGGCTGAAGCTCAAAATGAGTTAGTTGAGGAGGTGGTACTGTGTCCTTTACTGTCTTGAAGCTGCTATCTCCACAGGCGTGCCAACTGCCTGCAAGGTGATCCTGACCTGGGTACAGCTTCCTGAATAGAGCTACTCTGTTATTGTATAGAGCAACTATAGACAAAATTGGTTTTCTGCATCAAAAAGTTACAAGGCAACTATAGAGGTAGTTATAGACTACCTCTATACATGCAAATGTAATTTGCTTTTATGATTAAGAGAGACATGCATGACAGTCCTTCTGCATAGATGTTACTTGAGGAAATACAGCTGGCTAGTTATTCTTCTGAACACGAATCTTATTTGCCCTAAAATTATTTCACAGAACATTTCTCTAGCAAAGCGGGCAGAATGCATGCCCTGTGAAGAATCATTGTACATACATGAAACTAGAGGTTCTGATCTAGAAGCAAATTCAGTAAAGAATTAGAGATCCAGATTCCTAGGAGCTGGGCTTGTTCACTGCACGTATGCAGCAGTGTTTCCTAGGAGCTGGGCTTGCTCACTGC
>NW_021620769.1:46995-52677 GCF_004785775.1 Grammomys surdaster | reverse complement strand
CTGCATGTATGCAGCAGTGTTTCCTAGGAGCTGGGCTTGCTCACTGCACGTATGCAGCGGCGTTTGTGGGGCTGATAGGAATGTGAACAGACTCCAAGGCTGATACCCAGGAGCACATCAACACTGCATCCCTTAACACTAAACAAACAGACAAACAAATAAATAGAACTCTAGAAAACTGGAAAACTGGCAACCTCAAAATTGAAGTCATTTTCTTATTGCCTTTTAAGTAGATCCTCAATGAAAAACCAGACAGAAGGATGACTTAGCCCATGCTTAGGGGATGGAATTGGGAAGGGCAGACACGAATTCTAGGCTTTGCAGAGAAAAGCATTAGAGGACAGACGGTCCTATAAGAAGGCACTTACTGATCCCTGGAAATAGACAAAAATCAAACAGGTAGTGTCACAACGTCTGAGGTTCCTGTGTAAGGGTTTGAGAAGAGGGAGGTCAGGTGATAGGAGGTTGGCCTCCGGTGGGAATCAAAGGTATGAGTCAAACTGGGGAGATTTCAGGTTCATTCCACGTCTAGAATACACGTCTTTTCTAACGTGACTTTCTATCTTCTTTCATGCTCCTTCATCTTTGTTCTCCTCTAGCCTGTCCCAAGAACCTTTCCAACCACTAGATGATGACATCAGTTCAAAAATGAAACTGCGTAGCCCCTTTCACAGTAGGCCTCTCTCATGGAGGAGGGGGTGGGGTACTCCATCCTGGCCTAGCTGGGTCGCCTTCCAGACCCCAGGCCATTTCCTGGTGGGCCACATCCATTCAGCCTGCAATTCTGTGGGAAGAGGCTGCAAACACTGGGTGGGTGAGGGAGTAGAGGGGGTTGAGAGAGCCTCAGAGGATGTTTGTACTATACTTCCAAACAAGGACAAATGGCAGATGCTTTTTACGGTCCAGTCAGAGATCCTTCTGCAGTGGGGTGAGCTAGGAAAGATCTGTTAGCAAATAGGAGGAAACCAATTCCTTTGGGAGTTTGTACTTAATCCAGGAAAATGTGTTTGTTTTCACTAAATTCCCTCTGAAGTGTATTATTTCCTCTGACTTTAAATATAGATAAAAATCCACTATATTGTTTAAGGGTATCATGGCTTTTCTGGAGAGAAAAACATACATGGACAATCTTAAAACATTAATGTTCAACATCTTGGTAGGTTTTTTTGAGCCCTTATATTATTTAATTAGAACTATATAATATATAATTTGTTGATGAATACATATCTTTATCAGAATTTTATTTTCAGTATTTTGATAGCTCCATTACAGTGTAATTGGTTTCCATTGTGGCCACATATATTTAAATTTGTGCTTATTAAAATATAATGGTAAGGTTTTGAAAGTTAGTTCAGTTGATAAAGTAATAAAGTAATAACCTTCAGTCCCCAGAATCCATGTAAGAAGCTGGTCACAGTAGCACAGGCTTCTAAAAACCAGTGCTGGAGAGGATGGGGACTGGCAAAGCCACAGGCTTTCACAGGATCACCTAGCCAAACTGGCCAGCCCTAGGTCCCCATGTGAGACTCTGTCTCAAGAAGAGAAGGTAAACTGCTCCTGAAGAAAGATACCTAAGGTTGTTCTGTCCTACACATACTCACACATGCACACATACATGCACACACACATGCACACAAATACATGAACGTGCACGAACACATATGTACACACATGCACATGAACATGCATAAACACACAAAATATTGTTCTCAGAAGGAATTCTCACTCTCACCTGATTTCCAAGGGGGTCTGTGATAGTTACAGAGCCTTACCTGAACCTTGTCTTCTGGAACGCTTTTCAGATTACTTAAACAGCCATAAAGGGCTCCTTTCCATACAGAAGCTGTCAGTATTCAGGGAATAGGGTGGCTATATCTGTGGAAACTGATCGAACAATCACAAGAAGCCATGTTATCCTCCATAAATAATCTGGAGAAAGAGCTAAGGAAGTAAGAAGCATGTCTTCCCAAGTTTGAGATAAAGTCATTAGAATAAAGAGTTGAGTATGGTTCTCCAACTTTGATTTTTATTCTCCATTAAAAAGACAGGAGACTGGACATTCTGAATTTGTATAAATCCTTGCCCACAGAGAGAGTGTGTGAAGTCAGCCTTTAGCTAGAATGTACCCCCCTCAGTAGTTTCCAGGTGGCAAGTATTAAGAGAGAGAGAGGAGTTATTGATGGCTGAGCTAGCTGACTCTGGGGTCACATAGCAGACATACCAGGCAAAGGGTTAACTTCCACCAACTGCAGCTACACAGATAAGCCATTCATTGATAGCTTTCACTGTTTCTAAATGAGCCACACACAGTACGTACACTTTAAACACAACAATCAAAAAGCGAGCCAACCTTATCAAAATGTTGAGGCTCATCAATAAACAAGGATAAAAATTTTTCCAATCCCATTGTATGAACTTTAAGAGGAGGCTTTTTGTACTAATCCATTGTGTAGCAGAAATCGGTGTTGGCTTCTTGGAAATATCCTCGTAGAGATAATTAGACCATTTTCATGTGCATTTTTTCATGTTACAGCTCTGCAGCGCATCGGTTGCCTAGTGTGTGTGAAGCCCTAGCTAGGTCTGATTCAGTGATCAAATGAAAAAATACTGAGCACTGCCGCAGGGTCTTCACTGCTGTTGAAGTGGGGACGGGTGGATAGATAAACCGTGTCCATAGCACGGAGACTGTGGGGTGAGCCGGCTGCTTCTCAGTTAGCTTTCATTCCAACGTCCCATCTTCCCTCTTTCTCCCTGGACAGTTTTACCAAGATGTGAAGGACTGGTGGCTCTTTGGGTTCTACTTCTGCATGCCCTTGGTGTGCACAGCAATCTTCTACACCCTCATGACCTGTGAGATGCTCAACCGGAGGAACGGCAGCCTGCGGATTGCCCTCAGCGAACACCTCAAGCAGGTAACTCTCAGTTCACAAGAAGGTGGCCAAGGCCTTTCTGAATCAGCAAGCCATGGAGGTACTGGTCATTTATTTGCACAATTACTAACAAGATATAGTTGTCTTCAGCATGCAGCTCAGTAATATGTTGTGCAGATGTGTATTCTAAAAGCAACAGGCTAGGCCACACAGCCTACTGTGAGATAGACAGTACCATCCAGCAATGTGAATTAGTATACTCTACGGTGTTTGCGCAGTGTTGAATTTGCCAAGCTACATGTTTCTCAGACCTCTCTGTCATTGAACTACACATGACCATATTGTATGTAATGATTTTCTAAAAATAAAAATGTTCTCTTGGAGCTGTTTCTTTATATAGACGTAGGAATTCCTTTGGGGAAGTGGGCTCCTGCCTGTGAACCAGATGGCCCCGGAAGGCCGGGCTTAAAGATAGTTAACTCTTGGTTATTTTTTCAAGAGTGTATTGAGCATGTGCGCGGATGCATTGAAATGGGCCTGGGACTGTGCCAGGGCAGAACGATGCACGTAGCCGTCTTCCGTTGTGGGGTCTGAAGTCTAGTCATAGAATAAAATACAAAAACAAGCAATTAGACAACAGAGTGATGGCGTGCAGCCCAGGAAGCCGTACAGCACACAGCCATAGAGGACACAGCCATACAGCACACAGCTATACAGCACACAACCAGGGCACACAGCTAGAGCACACAGCCAGGGCACACAGCCAAGGCACACAGCCATATAGCACACAGCCAGGGCACACATGAAATGGGACTGTGGGGAAACTGTCATGGATGGGGTGGGGAGGATGTGTGTTATTTGGTGGGAAAGCAGAGGGCAAAAGCTGCTTCCGTTGGAGGGGAAAGAGCCCTGGGAGAACATGGACTGGACACCAAGCAGGCGGGGGAAGGAAAACACACAAATCTGCTCCAAGGATCACCTCAAATAAGACTTGCAATAGGAAATTTAACTGAAAACAGCAAAATGGACTAAAATCTCCGAGGCCCAACTTTTTAGGAGGAATTTGAACACACCAGTAGGCGCAAATGTACCTTTTAGGAGCAGCTAGAACAGTTATGTGTACTTCAGGGCTTTAGAAGGCAAAACCTCACTCTTCTACTTCCTAGTCTGTGACCTTGGGCACAGTCCCTCATGCCTCTAAGCTTCCAGTTTCTCATGTGTGTGTGTGTGTGTGTGTGTGTGTGTGTGTGTATTGTATATACAAATATATGTATAATATATGTGTAGGTTGCCAACAGCATATAGGGTACCTAATAGTGTTCAGTTCCTAGTAGACACTCAGTAAACAACTAGTTTATGATAATTCGTAGAATTAAAGTAAGGGTACACGTAAGGTCTTGGTAGCAGTGGGAAAGTATACACAAACATTCACTCACACCCACATCATGAGCAGTCCATGGAGTGCCTACAGACAGCCTGTGTAATTATCACACATGGGCACACACTAGCATGGCTCAACTGCTGTGCTGACTTCCTCAGCCCCTCACCTGCAAACCAGCCATAATAAGACATGAATCGGGGCCATTATGAGACTCTGAGGAAGTGATGTGTGTATGTGCACTGTAAGTTCTAATGTGTCACAAATGGTAGCAATTACCTCTGAATGACAGTAGTGTTTACTTTGAGAAGCTGTAGCCTGGCTTTGTTCAGGCATGAATGTTGCAGAAACTTCAGGTGCAAAATTAACCCTTGAAGCCCAGGTGCAGGAGGATCTCTATGAGTTGGGGCCAGCCTGGTCTACATAGTGAACCCCAGACCAGCCAAGGATAAATAGTGAAACCTTGTCTCAAAAAAACAAAAACAAACAAAAAAGAACAGCTTTGCAAAACCCCCAGACCTACAAATTGGAACACTTTACGTCTTTCCTCCAGACATGTCTGTGAGACTGTATCCCAGCTGGTCTTAGATTAAGGGCTCAGGTCTTTGGGCTTCTGCAGCACTTTGGGATAACAGATTCTCTGGGAAGGGATTAACTGGAAGGGTTTATTGTAGGCTTCCTGGACTTTATGTTAGATGCCTTAGGTTAAGCCAATGTTATTTTCCAGAATTATTTCTCCAGCCTGTTTCCAGTTGGTTTTGACATTGGTTGACCCCCATTACAGACAGGTTGCATTTTATGTTCCTAAATGTGAGTGGGGTGATATACCTCAGCAGTCTGAACCCAAATGAAGGGGTAATTCCTAACCTCTGGCTGTTCAGACCATGAGTAGGCTCAGAGGCTGGTGAGCCCTCAGTTGGAGTCAGTCGTTCGTCAACATGTCAAGTGCCTCTAACCACCACTGCTGAAACCCCTCCCCATCGTTCTGTTTGCAAGCAGCAGGTCTTTGAAAACTAAACATCACTAAAAAGGAATCTTAAAATTGGACTTGAATCTCAGTCCAGGCATAGTGGCATATCTCCATAATCTAAACACAAGAGAGACTGAGGGAAAGGAATCACTTTGGCGAAGGAACTCAAGACCATCCTGGGCAACAAAGCAAGACCCTGGCTCAGATGAAATAAGTAAATAGTAAATAAAAGCAAAACATTTTCAACAATAGCTTCAAAAATGAGTGAAACAGGGTGCTTTTTCTATGCCCTTGTTGACTTTCTGGCTATGTCCAGTCTCCTTGGGTGTCATGCCATTACATAGGCAAGTTACTTAACACTCAGCTCTTAACTGATCCCTAAATTGTCCTCTTCTGGCCATCTGCGCTCCTTGAAAACACACATGCCCTCATGCTTAGACTCACACATGCCCTCATGCTTAGAC
>NW_021620769.1:46232-46985 GCF_004785775.1 Grammomys surdaster | reverse complement strand
CATGCCCTCATGCTTAGACTCACACATGCCCTCATGCTTAGACTCACACATGCCCTCATGCTTAGACACACAAACACACATGCCCACATGCTTAGACTCACACATGCCCTCATGCTTAGACTCACAAACACACATGTCCCATGCTTAGACACACAAACACACATGTCCCATGCTTAGACACACAAGTCCCCACGGTGTAGACTCTGGCCAGTTCCTGCTTTCCTCCTGGCATAGGCTTCTATTGTTCTCAGGACAGCACAAAGCTGGCAACTGCCCAAAAGCATGGTTAATGACTCCTCCATGAGACAGCTGCACCCTGGGTCTTCAAAAGTGACGTCATATAAAGGCTACTCTCCAGGCTCTTCCATGGACTCTCCTCCCTTCTGGTGTGTCACTATCCCTGCATACGATAGCACTAACCTTTATCCTTGTTTGCACACACTTGCCCTTAGCGTCGAGAAGTGGCGAAGACTGTCTTCTGTTTGGTTGTCATCTTCGCCCTGTGCTGGTTCCCTCTTCACTTAAGCCGTATTTTGAAGAAAACCGTGTATGATGAGATGGATAAGAACCGGTGTGAACTGCTCAGGTATGATTCACAGTGCCTGTTTCATTAAGAAGCTAGAGTTTCGCCACTTTTTACATTCATAAATCTGAAAATTAACATTGTAAACCTAATGTTAAGCATGGAGACGTGTGTTTGTGAGTGTAAGCATGTGGGCATGTGTGTTTGTGGGTCTAAGCATGTGGGCATGT
>NW_021620769.1:41402-46222 GCF_004785775.1 Grammomys surdaster | reverse complement strand
ATGTGTGTTTGTGAGTGTAAGCATGTGGGCATGTGTGTTTGTGGGTCTAAGCATGTTAGTTGTAAACTTATATGTTTCTAGCTGATACAGCCTATCACTGATCCCAAAGTTTGTATGAGTACTGTCTATAGTCTTGCTACTTCCTCTCTGACACAGTGCACCAAGGTTTTCACTAATCCTACAGTGCTTCTTATAAAATCCTAACTGCTACCCATAAGTCACTGTTTCTGGGCAGGAGAGATGCTGATCTGGTAATGAATGGCACTGGGCAGATTCTAAAGCAGTGTGCTCCAAGGACAGTGTTTTCTTTTGTTCCAGCTTTTTGCTGCTCATGGATTACATTGGCATTAACCTGGCAACCATGAATTCTTGCATAAACCCAATAGCTCTATACTTTGTGAGCAAGAAATTCAAAAATTGTTTTCAGGTAAGACTGTTTTGCAATCTCTCTCTCCCTCCCTCCCTCTCTCTCTCTCTCTCTCTCTCTCTCTCTCTCTCTCTCTCTCTCTCCCTCCCTCCCCCCTCCCTCCCTCCCTCCCTCCCTCTCTTCTCTTCTGCTCTCTCTTCCTGTCTCTCTCCCTCTCCCTCTCTGACAGACAAATCAAGGTACTCCATAGCAAACAGGCACAGCCAATTCCAAACTTATTACTGCTTTGATCAGTTGCCTCCTCTTCATTCAAGAAGTGAAAATCACTTTTTGTTACCTAGAAAGAAGGTCAGACAGTCATCAGAGCAGAAGAGCAGTACATATTCAGATGACACTTTCAGAGGTTAATGCTAAAAGGACTGACTTAACTGCATCCAATTTACTGTCTCTCTTCAAATGGGAGACTCAAATATAGGCACCACACATCCTAAGTACCAAAAGCTAATTCATGCCTTTCGTTGTCTTAGACTTTATTCAGTCTCAGGCAGAAGTTGGCTCTGGAGCTGAGAAAGCTCTCACTAATTGCAATTAAACAGTGCATTTAATAACAACCTTTTCAGAGTTGGAGAGGTGGCCCAGCAGCTAAGGGCATTTGCTGTTCTTGCAGAGGACTTGGGTTCCATTCCTGGCATTCATATGATGACTTAGGACCATCTGTAACTTCAGTTTCAGAGGATTCAATGCCCTCTTCTGGCTTCCTTAGACCCCTGGCACACTCCTGGTACACGTGCAGGCAAACACTCATACACATAAAATAAAATCTTAAAAAATAATAAATAATAGCTTTTCCTAGGAAAGTAAGTGCTTATTACTCTGGGTATCTGTACTATCGTGGTTTCACTTGTAGTCAGCTTTCTTGTTTCAAAGCTCCATCTAGACACATCAACAATATCTGTAGAAACTCCCTTGGCTTCTCACTTTCTAGTTCTGGAATGAGTTTAGCACAGCCCTAATGTTTGCTGGGTTGTGTTATCTTGGACCAAGATATTTAACATTAGCTCACAGTACATTTTATACAGAATAGAGTAGAGATCAGGGGAACAGGTCCTGGAAACAAACAACCTTGGTTGACAGCACAGCTCAGTGTCTGCTAATGGTCTCCCCACAGGTGACCACTGCCCCTTCCAGTTACCTCACCTATAAAAACTGATGAACCAAGTAATCATCCAGTAAGGAGAATTCAGTGTGGATAGATAGGCAGACAGACAGACAGACAGACAGACAGACAGACAGACGGGTGGATGGATAGATAGATAGATAGATAGATAGATAGATAGATAGATAGATAGATAGATACACAAACAATATGAGTGAGCTACTGCATAAGATGGGAAAGGAAAACACAGTAACTGCCCTCACAGAACCCATGATGATCTAAGCAGAGACAGACATATTACCCAGAAGACAGTACAAACAAGTGAGAGTTGATAATGGAGTTTCAGCTGTAATCGGCTTGAGGTCTCCTTGGAAGTGTTATAAACCACAAAGTGCTGGAACTAAAATGTGTTCACTCACACCCAGGTCCTAACTAGTATATTTCGTATGCTGCACTTGCTATCACTTGCTGCTTACTTTATATATTAGACGGCGACAGGACATTCCCATTAAAAATCCTCAGAAATTAAACACACACCCTATAGAATGGCCAAGGGAAAGAATCCAGTCTTGAGAGCCCTTGCTTCTAATTTACATTCTGGTCTTCCTATCCTTAGGCCTCACTGTGGTCCTTCATAATGAGGTGGTCCTTCATACCCACATCTGGGGCTGTAGTGAGGGTCAGCTGAAGTAGTGACAGATGCCAAGCACCTCATAAGCAATTCACTGATGAGGAAGCAGGTCCCCCAGGCCCTTTCCCTGCTGTAACTGCCTCGTTCACTGGAAAAGACCCCCTTCAAACAAGCACCGCTGCCCCTCCTCTTAAATATGAAGAACACAACCAAAATAAAAAGCAAAAGACCTTTGCTCCTAATCTCTGCCTGGCAGCCACAAGCTCTGGCTGTCCTCTGGCTGTCCTCAGTTGTCCATGGGCAGTCCTCACTGGAGGCCCATGCTTTCATGTGTGACTCAGAATGGATTGGCAAGCTGACTGGGTCATTTACACACACTCTCTCTCTCTCTTTCCCACACATAGTCATGCCTCTGTTGCTGTTGTCACCAGTCCAAAAGCCTCATGACCTCGGTCCCCATGAATGGAACAAGTATCCAGTGGAAGAACCAGGAGCAGAACAACCACAACACAGAGAGAAGCAGCCACAAGGACAGCATGAACTAACCCTCTGCAAAAACAGCGAGCCGTGAGCCTTCAAGTCCTAGGACGGAAACCATCACACAGCAGCTGCGCTCCCCAAACCTCCCAACGTCTCTCCCCTGCTCCTTTCTAAGTCCAGACTAAGAAAAGAAAACCTCTCCTGCCATCCCAACAGCACGTGGTGGACCGGTCCCAGCCACAGCCAGTTGGTCTCTCCTGAGTACTGCATATGATTTGCATACTGCGTATGTCATTTCCAACATTTGAAAGTTAGGAGAGCTAAGGGAAAGAGGAGATCGTTCAAGGAAACCACGTATCTGCCATCTTTGCATGAACAGAGTTTGCAAGCTTATGACCAGCTTCCATGCAGTTCTATGGGACAGCCAATGAAAACTGTTCATCCTAAGACTCTAGAACAGTGGTTCTCAACCTTCCCAATGCAACCCCTTAATATAGTTCTTCATTTTCCAGTGACCCTCAACCATAGAATTATTTTTGTTGCTACTTCATAACTCTACTTTTGCTACTGTTATGAATTGTTATATTTATCTGATATTTCTGCTAGTCTTAGTCTGCCCCTGTGAAAGGGTCGTTCAACTCCCAAAGGAATTGCAACAAGTTGAGAACCACTGCTCTTGAAATTATGTTTAGTTTGATGGCCCGTGTCTATATCGTAGAATTGGAGAGGTGAGGGGAGATGACCAGGTGTTCAAGGTTAGCCTCATCTATGTAGTTCAGAAAAGCTTGGGCTACATAAGATTCTCAAAAGACACAGACAGACAAAAAGTCTTTAAAATTTATGGCAAGATTCATTATTTTTTCTTATAGCCAAACATATTGTGAGGTTAAAGTACTCCTTTGGAAATGTCAGTGTTGGTATTTTATAACTGCATGGTACCCTAGGAATGATATTTTCATCTTCTTTACATGTACTTTGAAAAAGAAGAGGAAGAAGAGAAGGAGGAGGAAGAGGAGGAGGAGGAGGAAGAAGAGGAGGAAAAAGAGGGGGAACATCTGATGAGGAATTAGGTTATGTTTCTACGGCACTGTTTTGTTTGGAAAACATGATTTCCAAAGCTACCACAGACACAGACCAGTTACCACCAAAGCAATTTAATAGCTGCTAGCCAAAGAATTTTTAGGAACCTGTATTTTCTTTTTATGTTGTTGATTGGCTTTTTGCTTGTTTGGTTGATTTTGTTTTTCAACACAGGGTTTCTCTATGTAGCCCTGGCTGTCCTGAAACTTGTTTTGTAGATTAAGATGGCCTTGAATTCACAGAGATCCTCCTGCTTCTGCCTCCCAAATGCTGAGATTAAGGACATGTGCCATCACATCTGGCTTGAGCATATTTTTATGTTAAATTAACAATAACAACACTTGGGAGCTGGGCGCGATGGCACATGGCACATGCTTCCTACTCTTAACATCTGGAGGCTGAGGCAGACGTTGTGACTGGGAGACTGCCCGCACTAAGGTACTCTCTTACAAATAATAATAATTAATAATAATGCTTAGGTCAAATGGTTCTATTTTTCCTAAGCCCAGTCTTTTTTAATATAGTTTTTAATGTGAGACCATGTTCTGCAGGTTAAATGTGTCACTGAAGTATGCCTGAGACTTTCAGCCCCACGTCTGATGCCTGCCTAGGAAAAACGCTGGATGGTTTTGGAGGGCCTGGACATTTTCTACAAGTTCTACAATATAGCGCATATATAATGCATGTTTCCTTTTATGCTCTCAGTTTCTCCCACAGTGATGACTGGCTACAAGGCTTTCCTGCTCATTCCTTTTTCCAGACAGGAAACAATTTCAAAGTGGCCAAATGAGCTGATTGTGTCAAGTGAAATGTAGTTATGCCTGCCATGAACCTTTAACTCTTAGCTCCTTTCTTACTGTGAGACAAACTTAAATTTTCATCCTGTCCCAAATCCTCGTGGTCACTATTTCAAAGGGCCCACAGTATCTCTACTGGGCATTTTCCCAGATGTTTACAGACTGTGAGAAAGACAAATATCTTTTATGTTGTGTGTATATAAATATATAAATAATTGTGCATTTCTTTTAACCAAATTTTCTGTGGTTGTCTCTATGGAGAGAGAGAGAGAGAGAGAGAGAGAGAGAGAGAGAGAGAGAGAGAGAGAG
>NW_021620769.1:34914-41392 GCF_004785775.1 Grammomys surdaster | reverse complement strand
GAGAGAGAGAGAGAGAGAGAGAGAGAGAGAGAGAGAGAGAGAGAGAGTGAGTATTTGGTGTAATTTTAGAATGCCCTGTGTTTGTGCCAAAACACACATTGGGAGTGGATTCTAGGTGGTTGCTCATTATCCAGTTCTTACACATGAGAATCTCAGGCTTTCCATACTTGCAACTTAGTTACCATTACAAATTCTGGGAGCCGGCCATGCAAGGGCCATGCAAGGGCAAGTGGGTACCGGAAGGATTTGTTAGGTTGGATGATTTGACCAAGCAGGAATCTCTGTCATAGCCTTGTCCCTGTTGGAGCAGGATTCCCTGTCATAGCTTTGTCCCTGCTGGAGATGAGAGTTCTATACTTGGAAGTATTACACATTTCTCTTTATTCCCATGGGTGTTCTTTTGTTTGTTTGCATTTGTGTTTTTTTTTTTACTGTTTGCTGTGGTGATTAATCCCAGGACCTCTGATATGCTAGGCAAGTGCTCTACTATGGAGCCAGAACCCCAGGACAGTATTATTTTGTTCTAATCCCCAGCTATGGGTATAACCGACAAATCACCTGGAGTTTCTGTCACATAATTGGTGGAAAACTACCTATTTTAATTTTTGCATAATATTTTATTACAGCTAAAAATTAATCAAGTATCAAAATCAAAATTAAAAATGCATCAAATTCCAGTTGCTTGAATTTTGGGCCTGAGAAATACTGTCCCCCGTGTGTTAAGTAGTCAAGTGTACAGCTATACATGCCTAGGGTAAGACATAGATGCACTTTTGTTCATTAGACCATTATCTTTTAAAAGATGCTTTGTTTTTTACATATAAAATGTATTTTTTTATTCAGAACATCATAGGTCTGAATACACAGGCTTCAGTGTGCATTTTGTTTATGGACTGGTAATGATTTACTTATTTATACAAACAGTTCTAATTTCTACCTTCACCACATTTCCAACAAGTAACTGTAGAAATGCTCCAGAAGCTGAGGCCTGTGCTGGCCACTGAAGCCTGTGCTGGCCGCTGAGGGCCTATGCTGGTCGCTGGGGCCTGTGCTGGCCGCTGAAGCCTGTGCTGGCCGTGGCCTGTCAGACATCAAACAAAAGTACAGAAGCTTTGCAAGTGTCTTCTTTTTTCTTTCCTTTTTAATTTGTTGTTTTGTTTTGTTTTGTTTTGTCTTGTTTTTCAAGACAGGGTTTCTTTATGTTGCCCTGGCTGTCCTAAAACTCACTCTATAGACCAGGCTGGCCTCAGATCCAGCTGCCTCTGCCTCTCAAGTGCTGAGATTAAAGGCATGTGCTGCCACCACCTAGCCTGTCTTCTCATTTTAAATAGATCTTTGTAGAGAATGTCTGTTGTATGATACCGTGCAAATATCTATTTAGTAACTGCCAGGCAAGCAATTTTCCTTATTCAGACATATTTCATGGTAGAGTCTAGTCCATCACCCTCCTTTGTTTACTAAACAACTCTCTCATCCATCCTTTCTGGTAAAATTTTGTGCTAGATACTGGATACACAGCAGTGAATAAAAGAGGCAAACTCCCAGATCTGATGGAGCCTGCATTCCAGAAGAATTAGGAGCTGTGTGACTACCCAGAAAAAGACACATATCTATGGCCTCTGTTTATTTGACATCTCCACTTAGATGGCTAATAGACCATAATACACACAGAATGAACCTGATAATCCCAACCTCTGCTGCCATAATTTTCTTCTATTCAGTTAAATATAGCTCTGTCTTTCAGCTATTCAAGGCAAACACTTGAAAGTCATTTCTCATTCTTTTCTGTTACACTTTACACCAACATCTCAATAATGTGATTATTGAGAGTGTCACCTGCCCCCTTGGCAATCGTGAAGAAGACTATGGCACCTTTCTACCCAGCTGTGCCTCCTATCTCTGTGCTATCATCTCTGGCCAGTGTAGCTGTAGTAGGTTACCATTCTGACAACTTGTTTCCTGCCTTGCACACAACTACTCCACCTACACTGTACTCCACCTACACTGTACTCCACCTACACTGGTTGGGTAAAGCCGTGACAGCCTGCTGGTGAGTATGGGGGAGGGGTCTAAGAAAGCACTAGGTAACAAAGAGCCCTGTCCTACTGTGTACAGGCTGAACTCGTGTGGGCCTGGAGCTACACCCATGGTTTGGAAATGATGAAGAAAATCAACTTTATCATGACATATAAAGATGGGAAGGAGTGTTTGGGTCCCCAGTTGTGGGTCTCTTAATGCTTCCCAGGGTTTGTGGAAACAAAGCAGTTCATTTACTTTTTGACTTATTCTGGTTAGAATCAGTTTTCCACCTAAATTATCTTGATTCATCGTTTTCTGTTGCTGGGTTGCTTTATTTGTTTGTTTTAGAGCAGTTTGGAATACACAGGAAAAGCAATCCAAAATTGTGTTAGTTCTCCGTGCCCTTTCTTCCCCTCTCCACTCAGTTTCCCCATCATTAACTTTACACCAGTTATATCATTTTGGCATCAGTGCAGTACACTGGGTGCAGGGAATGGACCAGTGCTTGTGTAGTTGGTTACTGAAGTCCACAGTCTGCATTGGGGTTCCCCCCTCTGTACTCTACATCTTGTGGGTTTTCCCAGGCATAGGAAGCCACACATCCTCCAACACAGTTTCATTCGAGAGACTTCCCTGGCTCAAATGTCTCTCTGTAATATCTCTTCTCTTCCTTCTCCCTCCTTCCAACCCTCCTTCTACTCCTCAGACCCCTTGGCTTAGCTTTTTACTCAACATGAATATAGATGTGCTGCCTACTTTTATGTCAGCTTCTGTGGGAAAGACACTCGTGGCGACAGGGTCTCGGGACCATGGCGGCGACCTGAGGGGGATGGGGGGGCGGAGTCCCAGAGGCTTTCCACACCGGCCGGTCCCACATACACTGAGAAGGTCCAAGGTTCCAGAGGCTGGAGGCTTTGGCGGCAGCAGGTCCCAGAAGACACGGGAAGTCCGTGGGTTTAAGAAGTTTATTGTTCGTGACATGGTAATTGCCCCCTCCCCCAAAAGCCGGTGGAGCTGGATTAAATAGGGAAGGGGGAAGAGGGGCTGGGAAAAAGAATGACTTAATTATACCAACCAACCACAGCTCCCAGGGTCCTAACCACCAGCCTGGGAGCACTTATGGAGGGATCCAGGGCTTCAGCTGAATATGTAAGAGTGGAGGGCCCTGCCGGGCACAGATGGAAGATGAGATCCTTGACCTCATGAAGGCTGGACGCCCCAGGGGGTGGGAAGTTTGAGGGTGGGGAAGTGGGAGTGGGGGGGTAGGTGGGGGTTACATCCACGGAGAAGAAGGAGGAGGGGTAAGGGGATGGGGGGTTCCCGGGTGGGTGGGGATGGGGTAAAGGGATAACATATGAAATGTAAATAAAATATCCAATAAAAAAAAAAGAAAAAAAAAAAAAACACTGTGGATGGGGCCATCCCCGGGCTGGTGGTCCTGGGTTCTATAAGAAAGCAGACTGAGCAAGCCATGAGCGTGGGACTGTGAAAGGTATCTTGAGTAAGGCTCGAAACCCTGAAGACCCTAAAGGGACAGTAGGTATTTCACCTGTTCTCGGATACCAGGCCCCAGTTACTAGCTGCAGCCCCTCATAGATTTATGGCCATCAGTCATGTAAGTGCAATGCCCTGTCTTGTCGCAGGCTCCCCAGCTTCAACTGTCCCGTGCCTCAGACTGCACTTCCCCACCCCTGGAGCCCTGTCTCAGGGGTTCCCTATGGTCCGACACCTACCCAGTGAAGGCCATCAACTCCTCTCATCCTGCCTCCCCAGCAGCTGTGCCCTGTGACAGAATGGAAGAGTGGACACAGGACTCTATAATGCTACACGTGAAGAGAAAAGCCAGTTAGCAGCACCCTCCATGGCCTCTACATCAGCTCCTGCCTCCAGGTTCCTCCCCTTTTTGAGTTCCTGTCCTGACTGCCTTCAAAGATGAACTGTGGTATAGAAGTGTAAGCCAAATAAACCATTTCCTCCCCAAGTTGTTTGTGGTCCTGGTGTTTCATCACAGAATAGAAAACCTGACTCAGATAGTGAACACCCACCATGTTACATGGTACTAACTGCCAGAAACATGACACGAGATGTGTAAATAAATGCAGTGGAACATTTAGTGGTGACTCAGCAGACTGGAACTAAGGTCTCGGGAGTCAGAATTCTTTGGGTGTCAGTTGGTTAACACATCGTTAGGCCCTTCTTGCACCTGTTCACATCTTAGTCTGAGGAAATAAAATAGAAGTCTAGAATCATAACAAACAGCAGTGTCGCCTCTGTTGTGTTTTTTGTAAGTCAGTAAATATTACTTCTCATTCAAAAGATAAACCTACCCAAAGACTGGAGGTCTTGCTAGGAGGTAGTGTATCTACCTACCATGTGAGAGGACTGAATTTCCATCCCGAGCACAGCAAATATAAAAAATAAATAGATAAATAAATAAATAAATAAATAAATAAAATCTATCCAACAAGTCTTAAAGTACTAACATAATGAACTAGTTGGATATGTGTCCAAATAGCTATGATACTAGCATGCATGTAGATTAACCTGTTACCTACATTGTTCTTACCAGTGTTGCTAGCCTCTGATACAGTGATCATATACAGAAGATGATTGTCTATGCCTGGAAGAAGAATGCACTGCGAGGACTTGAAAACAGGCAAAGTTACATCAGAAAACACACCTACCACATGTGTATTGATTGGTCCTGAAATGTTAACGAGGCCTTCCTATTTTAAGACTCACCAATGGTTTTTAAGTAATCCTCCATTTGGAAGTGCTTCTATTGGGCTTTTTCTCTGAATAGTAACAAAGACGACCCACTGTTTATATTTGGTCTGTACTAGGGCTCTGTGGCTTTTTATTTCTATAATAAAACTGAGCAAAACATTGACTCCGAGAGTCAGAAAATAATAAAGGACTAAATAACTATGTTTGCCTTTGCAAGGCCGGTGTTCCCTGAGAAAGCAGGAAGCAGGCTCCCTCTGTCTCCCCTCTGCTCCTACACTTTGGCATCAGGATGATTCAGTAGAATCTATCAAGTGTGTTTATGCCTGGGAGAAATTAAATTAAGAGCAGTAATGCCAACTCTAAAAACAATCAGAAGAGTCATGGAACCTCCCTAGAGCAATAGAGAGAATTCCAAAGATTTTTTCCTTTTTAGTTCTAAACTACCATCCCCTTATCTGGTCGATGATCAATGCTTATTTCAATGTGATTCTGTGACCGGAGATATGTGTTTGGTGGTGTGGGATTGATTTGTCCCAGATGGGAGTCATGACCTTGCCCAGACTATGCACTACCCACTGTCAGCCAAGTTGCTGGCCCAGGCCCTCCAGCCCACATCTCTGACTCACTCCACTTACGTATTTTTTCCAGAATACAGCCACTTCTCCATCAACTGTAGCTTTCCTAAGATTTACCAACTCGAGCTCACACCTGAGAGAGAGAGAGAGAGAGAGAGAGAGAGAGAGAGAGAGAGAGAGAGAAAGAGAGAGAGAGAGAATAGGAGAAGGCTTGGGAAATAGAAATGGACAAGTGGAGAACCAGGCTTGTTAGCAGTTGGGGGAGAGGAAATGAATACAGCTAGTATAGGCCATTAGGCTGATCTCAGAAAGAGTTCAAGAGGAAAACATCCTGTGAATTTCTGAGACAGAAGAACTGAGATCCATGAAAGGAAGAGACCACATGTGCAAATTAAACAAAGACAACAGATAGATCAAGGTCTCAGAGGAAGGGAGAGGAGGACACAGCAGCCTTGTTTCCAAAAGGATGATTCTCCTCCGACTCCAGCAGAGCCTGCTGCTATGGTCAGGCTTTCCTTATCAGTCTCTTTCCTCTGACTATATTTCAGTCTAAGGACAAGAAAAGGGCTTATCTACCTTTGAAAGCACAGGCCAATGAAGTGGCTCAGAGGGTAAAGGTAATTGTCAGCCAAGCCTGATAAGTTGAGTTCAGTCTCAGGAAGCCTTGTAAAGATATAGTACTACTTCCTCAAAGTTGTCCTCTGATACACACACACACACACACACACACACACACACAACATACACCATGATATGGGCAAACCCAACCCCCTAGCAAAAGCAATAGTAACATCCGTAATTGTTTTTAGGATAAAACATTACTAAAACATTGAAAAATAACTAGCCAAGTCACCCATATGTTGCCTGAACCAACCCATGGCAAGGAAACAAGCAGATGCTCTAGTCTATCATGAGTGATATGGTGACCAGAAACTGTGTGTGCCTACATATATGAGCACATATGTGTGATTTTATATGAGGATGAGTCTCAGTCCCACTCAGCTTTTGTTGGTTTTAGTGCTTGGGATGAAGCTCAAAGGCTCACACATGCTAGACAAAGCATTTTACCACGTCTTCAAGTGAACACTTGTCAACAATTGGCTTACAAAAAAAGAAAGAAAGAAAGAAAGAAAGAAAGAAAGAAAGAAAGAAAGAAA
>NW_021620769.1:29700-34904 GCF_004785775.1 Grammomys surdaster | reverse complement strand
AAAGAAAGAAAGAAAGAAAGAAAGAAAGAAAGAAAGAAAGAAAGAAAGAAAGAAAGAAAGAAAGAAAGGAAGGAAGGAAGCAAGGAAGGAAGGAAGAAAGAAAGAAAGAAAGAAAGAAAGAAAGAAAGAAAGAAAAAGGAAGGAAAGAAAGAAAAAAGTAGTAGCATTTGATTATACTTGAGTATTTTCCAACAGAACTGAGTAGGGATGATAAACTTCCAGTTTGCTGAAGATAAATCTTTTCAGTGATGCCCAAACACCTCACAGCAGTCTGCACGAAGACTCCTTCTCAGGATTACAAAGTCCATCTGTGATGGCAACATGAGAGAGGAAGCTCAATGCAGGCCTGGCTGCCTGTATCCGTCCTGGGAGAATTTGCCAAGTTGTAGGCAGTTTTCTAACTATCCCTCTCCTTCCCTGGGTGGCAGATTCCCCAGCATGCTTGAGCCTGATATTCATTAGGCTGGAGGAATTCTGGATTTCCAACTTTCTCTATTCTGCTTCCTAGATTCTGTATTTTTAGATACCCAATAATTCCATTATAAATTGTGAGGCGCCTTGGACCTTGCTAGGCGGTACAGTTGCTGCTTTTGTAGTCCAGCTGATATCCAAGCGATTACTTTCAGCCAAACCACAGAAGGGTCAAAGGAGCTTCATCTACTGTGCTATGAATCTGTCAAGGCAAAATGATGGTGTAAATTCTAACATGACCCGTTAGCCCAACAGGTTGTCTCAGAACTCCAGGGAAGGTTTTGTGGTTATGTCATCTCAACCAGGAACTATAATACACAGCATACAATTTGACAAACTCCTGCCTCTGTCGTGTGGGATGCAACAAGGAAAATGTGGTCAGCTTAAGTGTTACCTCCCCAGAGGGACCTTGCCTGAGTCACACAGTCACTGTCACACGACTCTACCTTAATTCTCTGCATAGCACATACTGCTCACGGATTTTTTTCTTGCTCATCTAATAATAGGTGTGCGTCATTTATTTCCCTCACTATGTGAAGGACTGAGTCTGATTTACAGTTTATAACTGTTCCCACTGTGTAGGGTAATTCTGGGTGGCACATAGTGTGTCCTCGGTGTGTAAACTTTAATGAACTTAACTTAAGAAGACACAATAGAAAATGACTAGGAGGCTACCTAGGCATTTCCTGAAGCTATCTTTAACTCAGGTTCAGTACTCCTTATCCAAAATGTTTGAGAGCAGAAGTATATCAGATTTGGGGCTTGAAGGGCTGGGCATATTTGCATAGAACTCTTGTAATAAGAATTATAAATTCTTGCTGGCCCATAGAAAAGATACACAATCTAGGTACTTTATTTACAAGCCATATACCTAGGTTGGTTTAAAGCTATCCTAACTTGTTTCCCAGCTATGATGCCCCTTGTTACTTGCTGAGTTTCCTGGCTACATGTTCCTGGTCCATCTACTCACATAGCAGCTTTCTCCTCTCTTCTCTCCTTTTGTCTCTCCTGAGACTTCTCACTTAGCCCTCAAGTCCCATCTTTCTCCCTCTACTGCCCAGTCACAGGCTCTAGCATTTTATTAACCAGTTAAATTGGGGAGCAAGGTTTCATAGCATCACTTGGTGTGTGTGAGGATCTACTCACTGAGGGGCAACCAGATCTTAGGAGCCAGTGTTTAGCATTAGAACACACCAAACCAATCTCCTACATTTCCCTCTTTTTGTCTAAATAAAAAGGCTCTTTTTCTTATAATAATAAACAATAAACAACATACACTAGGAAAATTATGAAACAATAATTAAAACTATTAAGTAAGAATTACATTCCAAAAGTCCAGTCTGTTTGTATTTGGGAATCCATTTTCAGTATATCTGACAAACATGTTTGTGTAGTAGGAATTATGAAGGACTTGTTTACCCTGTCTTGCAGAGCTTGGAGGTCAACTTCCCTGTGGTCATTTGTCCTCTCTGAACAGTATTCTGTCTGCAGACGAAATTAGGGCATTTTATTTGCCCAGTTGCTAGCTTGCCACAATTGAAGCAACGCCATATGGAGATTTTCTGATGCTGATCATCTTCTTCCAAGTCAAATGGGGTACTGCCAGGAACTGACATGTCTCACTGCCAAAAAGGTCTTAAATTAATTTTAAAAAATCTTTAAGTGCCATATTCTGTGAGTCTCTGAAGTTTTGAAGACCATCTATCTATTTATAGCATATCTAAACAATTGAACACTGTTTGTTTCTAGCTACTTATTATGTGTTCAATCCAGGATGCATATTTCTGTGATAATCTAGACTAGTATCTGACATGACTGTGAGTTTGACCATCTGACCATTAACTTGCATTTCTCAACCATCCCTGTTTGCAACACCACTGACTAAAAGGACTGGGAGTAAACCTTGCATTTTCAAGTGAGCTGCACAGACAAACATCTATATAAGAGTCAAAGCATGCATACACTATGTTGTAACAAAATTAGCCTTAAATTTTGTGTCAATATATAGAGATTTTTACCAATGAAAACATTAAACCTATATCAGTATAAAATAATCATTAACAATGAAAACAAACAGCCTTATTTGAGAATAGCAGTAGCTCTAAGTTGAACTTTCCCAATCCAAAATTCTGAAATTTCAAATGCTCCAAAATCTGAGACATCCTGTCAGCATTAAAGGTTTTTGGTTTTCAGACTTTCTGATTACAGAAAGCCTACTTTGATCTGGGGAAGTGGTTCTGGAGTGATACCTCTATGATAAGAACTAGACAACAGGGAGAGGGCTTTGATTAGTACGCTGTAAGTCAGACCTTCCTTGTTGATGTGATATAGTTCTTATGAATAAAGACTTTTTGTCTACTAAGTTATAGTTATTGTTGTTTTGGTTTGGTTTAGGGTGGTTGGTTGGTTGGTTGGTTGGTTGGTTGGTTGGTTGGTTGGTTGAGATAGGGTCTCATATAGCCCAGGCTGGTCTTGAACTCAGTAAGTAGCCAAGGATGATCTTGACTTCCTGACCCTTCTTTGTCCACCTCTCAAATTCTGGGGTTGCAGGCATGTGCCACCCTGCCCAGTTTTATGCACTGAGCACAGAAAGCAAACCTTCAAGCCCACTGAGCAAGAACCCAACAGAGACCTTCTAGCCATTGCAGAGTAGTCAGAAAAACTGTGAGCTTAATCCCATATTTCAACAGAGCAGGTACCCAATTATACCTATAGTGATCTACAGTGTGGGTTTAAAGAAGTAGTGGGACTGGGGATGGAACTCAGTGACAGAGAGCTTGCTTTGCAGCCCTCCAGTTCCTCTTTATGTCATTTCTGGCTTTCACTGATTCTGGATTCTGTATTTTCCTTTTAAGTTTATTTATTGTTCATTTATTGGTGATTGTCCTGGGACAATTTTTTTCAGATGAATAAAAATCACTTTGTTCCCTTATTCTAAAATAATGTAGAAAGTCTTTGTTCTAGCCCTCCCCAGGTCCCCATACAATATTGATCTTTTCCCTGGGTAATGAATTCTAGGGAGAAAATCATCTTTCCGCAGGCCAGGGTATTAAAGCTAAAGCACTTGCCCAGAGTGCCCAAGGTCCTGGGTGAAAAAGAGAGAGGGGGTCGGGGGAGAGAGAGAGAATATATATATATGGAGTGTTATTAGAACCTACAGTTGCTGGACTCAGCATAGGGCACAAGCATGAAGGTACGAGTTCTTATTTACAACATTACATTAAGCTGATTCCGGAGGCACAAGTATGTATTTGTTCACCAGAGGATCCCTGCAGCTCACTGGACAACTGGTCTACCTGAAGGTAGAGAGCAACAGTGGAAGAGAACTTCACAAAAGCAGGCACAAGCGTGTGTGTGTGTGTGCACACACACATGCATGCACATACACTGTATACACTGTGGAGGGAGAGCTAGCTATGGTTGTTGAGGAAACATCTACTAATCATAAATATCTTACTTGAGAGCACCTATTCTTTTGCCCTCCATGTGCACATTTTTGCTTTGCTCTTTGACCTTGGAACTTTAAAGATTTTTAAGATACTTTCATCAACTCCTTCAACAGAGGTCAAGTTATACAGAAGTACAGTGATAGTCCATGAAGAGGATCCAGATGCCTGACCCATTACACGGGAGTGCAGTGATAGTCCATGAAGAGGGTCCGGATGCCTGGCCCATTACACAGGAGTGCAGTGATAGTCCGTGAAGAGGGTCCGGATGCCTGGCCCATGCTGATCGTGCCTTATTACTTCCCATGACTGGCCCACTACCATCCTTTCCCTTTGGAAACTCTGAATTATTTTTAATTCAGGGAAAATGTATTAACTCTTACCTATTTTCACTTTTACTTTACTGAAGACAGTGAGGTGTAAAGGTTAGTGATGAAGGTCTCTCAAATCTTTCAGTGTGTTTCATTCCACTCCAAACTCCCAAGGGTGACCTCTGTTTTAGACTTATTATTCATTTGAACTTCATTCCTTTGAGCCTTTAATTCATTCAGCAAACGCCTTTTTTTTTTTCATCTGATAGATGCAAGTTTTCCTTAAGTCTCTCTGGGGATCATATTTACAATTTGTTTTCATTGAATTATGTTTCCTCCAGGACCTCAGTGCCTCCTTTAATCTGCCATGCTATCCACTCTGTTCACATCTCTGAGTGCCGGCTGGGGTTATTTAGCACTGTGAATGGAGACAGCTTCTCTCTGTGAAAAGCGAGCAAGCTAGCTGTTTCCCATGAAGGCTGATAGTAGGTGGTAAGTGGGCACAGCTGTGTTTGTAGGCAGCCAGTGAGGGGGGAGGCTTTTACCCTAAACACTTTCTCCTCTTTGTCCTGCTTTTCCTTCTGTGCTTTGTGCTGTATCTGAGAAGCCTTCATAAACTTTGGACTGCTTTCTTCTCAGGCTTGAGTAATTTCTAGGGGGCCCATGTGAGACACCTGTTCTAAACCAACACCTGTGAAACAATCAGCTCCAGCAGCATCGCATTCAGGGGGCAGGGAGTGTGCCCAGTTAGACCAGGTATATAATTTTCAGGCACTGGTGTAAAAGCAAATGTGTAGTCCCTTTTTGCCTTTTAAAGTTTATTTTTGTTGAGTATCCAGAGACGGGAAAGGGAGGCTGGGGTCCTTTGTTCCAACCTAAGGCAGACACGGTTTCCGTAAGTTTTCCCAGCCTTCCCTTTTGTTTTTGTTTTTTAGTCCCCTACTTCCAGCCTGTAATAATGGACCTGTATGGGTTT
>NW_021620769.1:0-29690 GCF_004785775.1 Grammomys surdaster | reverse complement strand
ACTTCCAGCCTGTAATAATGGACCTGTATGGGTTTCATTTGTGTAACGTCTATCTGTTGTAGTACAAAAGCCATCAGTTTGTTGAGCAGCATGATCCCGAGAGACAAGAGACTTAGCAATGCCTGAATGGTTAGCGCAAATGCAACACTCTTTTTAAGGGTAGCACATAACTTCCTCTGTTGGAGGAGTAAAAAGTATAAGCCTCTTCTATTCTATAACACTATTTTCTAAATCTAATCTATATAAGTACAGAACTGATCATAGCTTTGATCTTAACAAAACAAGTAAGAAAATCTCTATTCCTGCCCCAATCAATCTCAAACCTAAAACACAACTATAGTAACTATGGTAATGGGTTTTCTCTAGGGTTTAAACAATGTACCACTAAATCATAAATCAGGGAACCAAGAGTCTAATAGAGCCACCCTGGAGGCGTGGGTGGTGATGTCTTCTTCTGCACTGAGAAGAGCCACCCTGGAGGTGCGGGTGGTGATGTCTTCTTCCGCACTGAGAACTTCCCAAGTCAGGTATACTGGTTGATTCGCTCCAGTGAAGCATCTTCATGTTTCCTGTAAAGGAAAAATACGCTTCTCAGGGGGTTTCTCCTCCCTGGATTTGTTATTATTGTCTATTTGTTTAATCAGTCTCTCTGGCAGCCATCGTGCGGCATCTGCCATTTGGGAATATATGCAGACAGATCCTCTTCCCCAGATAAGCACTGGATCTGGCCCATTCCAGGTTCCAGTTAATGGGTCTTTCCAGAGGACTGTTGTAAAATTCTTTTTAGTATTAGGATGCCAGAATCTATCTGCAGCAGATTTTCCTTCAGAATCCAAAGATTTATGATTAGTAGGAATCAATGGAAGTAACAACAGTTGAGCTATCTTCCTTTCTGTAGGAATAGTGACTATATTCTGTATTGCCTTGGCCATTACCTTAATCTCACCTTGATAATCATTGTCTACAACTCCAGGAAAAATTTGTAGTCCTTGTATAGTAGCACTGCTTCTTCCCACTATCAGGCCAAACACATTTGGATAGAGTGGTCCAAACACTCCAGTGGGTAAGGCCTGAGGTCCCATTTCTGGGGTTAATACTGTGTGGGTGGCAGAACTGAGGTCCAGTCCTGCACTTCCTGGTGTTGCTCGACTAAGTTCTGAAAGGGGTTGTTGTTTGTTGGTATGAAACTGACTGCCCCGTAAGCCTGCTTTGGCTTGTATTGGTTCGGGGCCTGGGGCTGGCCCCTGTTCCCGTTTCCCTGATTATAGGAAAGGGTGTTTCCTTGTGCATCTATCTTGGACCTACATTCACTAGCCCAATGCCTTCCACGTTTGCAACGTGGGCATAGCCCAGGCTGTTTTCTGGGCTGTCTCTGGGTTAACTCATTTTCTGCTTTGCAATATTTTGAAAAGTGTCCAGGCTTGCCACATTTAAAACAGGCCTTTTTGTCTCTACTTGTCAAAAAGTCTCTTACTGATTGTCCTTGCATGGCGGCTGCCATAGCTAAGCCCTGTTGGTAGGAGGGCCCTATATCAGAACAGAGTCTGATATACCCAGTAAGGTCTGTCTTTTTCCTGTAGGGTCTAATGGCTGCTTGGCAGGCAGAATTGGCATTTTCATATGCAAGTTGTTTCACATAATCTATACCTGCCTCTACATTACCAAAAATCCTCCCTGCTGTTGTCATTAATCGATGAACAAAATCAGAAAATCGTTCATCAGGCCCTTGTCTGACTGAGGTCAAAGATGCACCAGGGTCTCCCTTTACTGGGAGTTTGCGCCAAGCCTTCATGGCCGCATTTTGAATTTGAGCGAATAAGCCTGGGTCATATTGCATCTGGTTATCACTAGAAGCAAATTGCCCTTCTCCTACTAAGGCATCAAAGGACCAACCATTACCTGCCTGAATGTTTCTCCTAGCTGTCTCTTTACAATTCTCATGATACTCTGATTTCCAAATAAGATAGTCACCACCACTAAGAACTGCTCTCACTAGAGTATCCCAATCACCAGGAGTCAGCCACTCCTCTGCAACAGATTCTAAGATTGCAAGAGTAAAGGGAGCAGTGGCACCATATTGTGACACTGAATTTTTTAATTCTTTAATAATTTGAAAGTTAAACCCTGTGTGATGTCTCCACACAACTCCTTGAGCATCTCTAGTCTCTGATACAGGGAAAACCTCAGCCTCTCCCTCCTCTGGTTGATCTGTGGCTGAACTGAAACCAGAGGACGGGGGCTGTCTTTGGACTCCAGGTTGAGGAACTCGAGGACCTGAGGAATTTTCCTTGCCCTCTCGAGACCTCTTCCCTGTCTTTAATTTTTGTATCTGACTAATTAAGTCCTGATACTCTTCCTCTAACTCTATTTGTTGTTTAAGGAGAGAAATTTGTTGTTTAAGAAAAGAAATTTTGTCCTGCAACTCCTTTCTGTGATCTTCAACCACCATCTCCATAGCAGGAGCATCTGGAGGTGGAGGAGCACAGGGAGGGGGCCTTTGGGAAGAAGGCCATTCAGGATCAAAATATTTGGCTGCCTCTTCCTCTAGGTCAGCACAATCTGGCTCTGACAAATTGATTACTTCAACCTTTGGTCCTATTTTGGATTCTATGTGTTTCTTTTTCTTTTGGGCATGAAAGGCAACATTTAAACAGCGAAACAAAAGCAGACAATTGATACACGTAAACAGCAAGCAACAGAACAAAACCAGAGAGTTGAGTTCAGGCTGACTTATTTCTTGCCCCATTATTACTATGACTTACTGGTCTCCACACGGCAGTTTTCTGTGGCAGTCACCTCTGTTTCACCTCTGAATTTTCAGTCGATCCTCCTTCCAGTAACGTCCCTCACTGGGTCTCTGGTTCTTGCTGCCGCATGTCTGGGCGCCACTTTGTAACTGCCGTTTCTTTTGTAACGGCCGTCGGGTTCTGCTACTTTGTAAAGGCCGGCCGGTTCTGCTGCTCTGGTCGGCAGGCCAGGGTCTAGCAAGAGAGAGAGAGTGGGGACGGAGGAAGGGGGAAAAAGGGGCGAGAGACGCAAAAGATAGATACAAGACAGAGTCCGGTGGCGTCTCTTCAAGTCTCTTCTTTATTCTCCTCTCTTCTTACTATATTCTCACTCCTTCAGTCTCCTGACACCTCTCACTTTCTCACTCCTTCCTCTACTTCCTACTTCCTACTACCTCCTACTACTTACTACCTCCTACTTTCTACCTCCTACTCCTCACTCCTCTATAGAAAGGAAATCCGGGTATTTATACCCTTTACCACGTGACTTGCCCTCGTGGACAATCTCAACTGAAGCCACTACGTCACGTGCCTTGTAGCCATGGATACCAGGAGCACCTGGCAGCTGGGGGCACTAAACAGTGTAACAAGATGTTTATCAGAGTGCGCTCAGCTATTGCAGGCTGTTGAAACAAGTCTCTTGTCAGGGTATATGGCTCAAGATGGCTGTAAAGATGATAGCCACTTTCGGCTAAGAGTCGGCTCCCAACAATTTTGCTTTTATTTACATGTATGTCTTGGCACTTTTTAACTAAGTTCTCAGCTCTAAATCATATAACTATTGTTGGACCTAAAGATCTAAAACCAGGAGACAGACTGTGCTCCCCCAGAAACACTCACGGATGGGATTCGATGCAATAACATGAGGTTTATTGATAAATTGATAAAAACCAGTGCACTGGGGTTCCCTTGCATGTAGACAAGAAGAACCCTGAACTAAAGCTAAGGGCAGTTTATATACCATTTTCATAGAATTCACAAGGACAGTTAATTACTTTTTAAACGATAACCATAGAGGTTTTCAAACAACCATTCCCAGGCCCAGTTTCTGAGTAACTCAAATTTGCACCTTATCTTTTACAACAAAGAGGATTAGCTTAAGTGGCTTCTGTTTATCCAGGTGTACTGTGTTAAGGGCTCATCCCCCTGTTAAACTCTTACCTTGGGCCTCTCTTAGTCTCTGGAATGTGCTTCTCCCAGGATGTGTCCTGGGGCAGTTAATTCTTGAGTTTATCAAAACCTGAGATTCTTGAGTCCTGAAGTTCCTACATTCCTACATTTCCCCCTTTTTCTTGTGGGTGATTCCAATCCTGGAATCACAAGCTGTCATTCTGGTGTACAGCATGATACTGTTGTCTAAGCATCAAACTATGTCATTGAATTTTTAACTATCTTCTTTTTACCTCCTGGATGGTCTCTAGTATGTACTTCTCAATTTTCTATACCCTTAGGTAACACAGAAAAAGTAGCTGACCCTATACACATATACACTGATGGTCCTGTTATCAGCTTCTCTCATCTCAGGAGCATACATGCACAGGGTTTCTCGCAGGACACTTTTCTTGAGGGGGTTGCTCAGGTGTCTGGCTGTTCTCCAGTTGGCATCAGGTGCAGGTGCTGGTCTGAGCTCAAGATCACCTGCTGTTCTGCAAGAGTCTTCCCTCCTGTGCTGAGCCTCAAGCAGCAGGCCTTGCCTCCTGAGATGTCCCCACCCTAGAGACACAGGGGTAGAGACTGCCCAAGGGTCAGGGACAAGAGACTTTTAAATCTAAACTGTGTCCCAGGCGCAGCCTTAGAGAGTGGGGCTTGGGGTGCGCACACCCAAAATTGAAAACTCTAGGCTGTTCTCCCCTAGGTATTTTTCTTGTTTACTCTAAGCCTCATAAGCCTTTGCTTGTTGGCATACCTTACACTGCTCTATTATTTCTCTGGTCCAAAACCTGAGGTCCATTATATATCTTAGGTCCCTTGACTGCTTGAATGCATTTATCTCTCAAGAGTTCATCTGTGTATTTAGCCTAGTAAGTCTTTTGTTTGTTTTCTGGGGAGTCTATCTTCTCTGTTTTCTCTTAACTACGATAGCCAAGCTTCTTTGTAAATTTCTTTCCTGTCACCTTTTTTTTTCTCATCTCTCTTTTATCTTTTTCTTTTTCTTTCTCTGCTCTTTTTCTTTCTGTGTCTACCTGTTATGGTAGACTTCTTCAGCAACCTACATTAAACCCTTTAACAACTTATCTTGCAGTCCCTCTAGCCTCTGAAGCTTTTTCCTGATATCTAATAGCCTTGTCTATAAAGGCCACAGTGTATACTGACAGAATGTCTCTGTGAGCCATTTTAGAAAAGCTGTGGGCAACTCATCTGATCCCTGCTTAACCTCACATGCCTTGTAGCCCCCTTGAGACCTGCCAATGGAATCTGTCATGGGCTTTTATATGCCCCTTACCTTCTGCCGCATGAAGGCCCCAGTCAGATCTGGTCAGAAGCAATCCGCTGTTGATCACGGCCTGGTCAATTGATGGTGCCCCCATGTCTGAGGGAACATTCTTCTTTCCGGTATCCTCTCTTGCTCTTCGGTCCTGAAGAGCACTCCTGACAGCCAGAACCTACAAGGGCCTTAGGGAAGAAAGGCTTTTATTGGGGAAGGGTGTTTTTGTTTTTTTTGTTTTTTTGTCAGAAGCTGAAAGGAAAGGTTGGTCTCCAAACCAGAGCAAACAGAGAAGGCCAGCATACAGAACACATACACTCACTGATCTCTCATATTTTAGCAAGAAAACTAAAAGTAGGCAAGATATCTGAACAGGCACTTTCCAGCGATGAAAGACACAGCCTACACCTACAAATAAGCTCAGTGTCACAGGCCAGCAAGGAAAGTGCAAATTAAATCCACCATATGGTGCTATCCACATCCCAGCTGAAAAGAGACCAAACCTAACTGGTGCTGTGGGCAGAGAACTCCCAGCAGCACGTTGGAGCCCCTGACACAATCCTACAATCTTAGACCCATCCTATGATGGGGTGCAATCCTCCACTCCAGTCTACCTCAGAGAGACTTGGACCTGAACTAACTGAAGCAGTCTTATTTGTGACAGCCCAAAACTAGGAATAACAAAGTATACCAATATAGAGACGACATGTAAGGTATCTACATAATGGAAAAGTATTCAGAGATAAAGAATGAGCCACGAATACAACACAGATGACCCTCAAATGTCAACACTAAATCAAAGTAGCCAGGAAAAGGTCTACATTATACACTTTTATGTTCTAGGACCCAACTCCATGTGATAGAAAGCTGACAAACAGGCAAACACTAGAGAATGGGGAAACAGCAGGAGTGTTCAGGTGACAGGAGGCTTATTATCTTGACTGGAGGTGAGTTCAGGGCTGTGTGTGTAGCAGTCTAGCAAACTGCACTAAGACCATAGGAGATTTCTGTATGTCAACTGCACTTCTATAAAGCCCTACACAAACACACACATACATGTGTGCACACATGTTCACACACATACACATGCACAAAGCAAGAATCAAGTAAGATCTAAAGATAAGACACAGTCTCGACCAGCATATCCAGTCACCATAACATACAAAAGCAGGTCAGGAGTGTTAGCTCAGGCTGCCCTCACACATGGGGACTGGAAGCTGACCCTGTAGTGCAATATGCCTTCCAGGCTTCTCTTTAATGACACTTCTCGTAGTACAGCTCGGCTGGTAAAAAGTCATGGAGGATGCCCAGAACCTCAGCATGAGGCTCCAAGTCAAAGTACCACATAGCACTGGAGTCCTCTAATGACAGAAACCCCAGAAATGCCCCAGGAGGACACTCCTGAGGGTAAGCCAGGCAGAGAACACCTAAGAGAGCCAGAAGGAAAGGCTGTCTCCTACATATTCCTCTTCCCTCTTTAGAAAGCTAATATCAGCCGGGTGGTGGTGGCGCACGCCTTTAATCCCAGCACTTGGGAGGCAAAGGCAGGTGGATTTCTGAGTTCGAGGCCAGCCTGGTCTACAGAGTGAGTTCCAGGACAGCCAGGGCTACACAGAGAAACCCTGTCTCGAAAAAATAAAAAATAAAAAATAAAAAAAAGAAAGCTAATATCATGAGCCCAGAAAGTGTGCTGCAGTCACCTCGGCAGGTATCTGCTGACCCAAGGAGCCCACACAGTAGGTCCTAGAAGAGCCCAACCAGGCCTCTATGTCTTTCCAGCTGCACGCTCCCTGGGCATTGGCTCTGGGATCACCTGAGAACTGAGAGTTGGTTACAGAGCAGTCTACGTACTCAGGATTGCCCATCCAGCCCACTCCACAGTGAAAACCTGAATGGCAGCCTGTGGGGCTTCACTCACTAGGTATCTAATTTAGCCGTCTGTGTATGCATCAAGCAAAATGACAACACAAGCCATACACATGAACACAAGTAACACTTTACAGCCCTTTCCCATCTCAGTGTAGAGTCAGATAACCAGTGTCCCGATGCAAATCTGGAATGGACAGGGTGGTGTCAAACCCAGTTTTGTGTTTCACAGTACGTCCCAGAATCCCACAGGACAACACTGCACCTGAGCAGCCCCTCACTATCACTACCTCAGCTCTTCTCTGCAGGCTGCTTTCTGGTTACTTATCCTGAACCCAAATCTAGGTCCTGACACCGAATCTACTCTTCTCTTTCAACAATTCTCCCCAGCCGTCACTCCCCACTGATACCACACACTTTGAGCTGCACCCGCCCAATCTCAACTGCTCCAGGTTCCCTTGCCCCTCCTCTCCATACCCCACAGTCACACAACCAGTTAGCTTCCACTCCAGCGTCTGCACCTGCCTGAGCTGTAACTGCCTGTCACCTAAGTCAGGAGCAAGTCTCCAATGTCTCCCTCCGTTGCAGGACTGAGCTCCAGCTGCTGAGAGCAGGGATGGCCCTATGCCTCCTTTCTCAAGAGTCAGGATCTCACAGGCTGACAGCTGCAGCTGCGGCACAGAAGCTCAGTCGATTTTTTTTTTTTTTTTTTTTTTTTTGGCTCTCTGACTCAGAGCAGTCTGTAACTTTTCACAGCAGGTGGTCTGCCTTCAAGCAGTTTTGCTGTCTCAGAATTCCCAAGCTGGAGTCACCTGACTTGTCTCAGTGCTACTCACCTTTTTCCCCAGAATTTTAGTGAACTCTTGCCCGAAATTGGTGTGCCACCTGAAATGGGTGATAATTTTGAAAAGCCATGACGCTATCCGGACTACCATGATCCCGCACCAGATGCGGCCAGCAGCCAAGGCCCCTGCCAGCAGCAGGTGGGAAGCTGCCTGGGCTGTCCTGTCCCACTGCCATGGCTCACAGAAGTTGCCCTTCTCCTCTGCAAAGTTCTTAATCGCCTGGGCCCTGCCTATCTTTTTGCCAATGCCCTGGGATTCCTCAGCACCAGCTACACAGAGAGGGGAGCAGGAGCCGTAGCCACTGTGCTCTTCCCCTCCGCTGCTGGCGGCCACCAGAAGGGGCTAGAGGCCAAGGTCCCCACAGGCAGCAGGTGGGAAACCACTGGACTGCTACAGCAGTGACCCTAAAGTCCCCAGGCCAGACACGCACACCAGGCTAGGCAGCTGTCACTCTCTGTCCCACCTCCACCTCTGCAGACAGCAAAGGGACAGAGTTTCCTTCTCTTGGCGGCCAACCTGCACAGCCAGGCAGTTCAAGGGCACCACACTAGGAGAACCGCGAGCTTAGCGCCGGCTTGGCGAGGACACTCTCCATACAGTGCTACCTGGAGAACACCCTACATGCGGTGGGCGGTGCCTGACTTGCCTCTCTGCTCTGCAGCAGCTCTCTTGCACTGGTTCCATCTCCTCCTCTGCTGGCGGCCAAGTAACTTTCTTTTTAAATTAGGATGTTTAACACAGTAGATTCAATCCAAAATAACGTTAAAGTCCAAGAACACAAAGAACAACAATCAACACACAGACAGTTCGCAACACCACCAGCAATGAACAACACAAACAGAATCAGACACAGATAACTGCCACGAGAGCACAACAAACGCTGGCCCAGACAGCCGTGGCTGCAAAACCACCTTCAGATGGAGAAGGGTCGTTTCTGACTCTATCCCCTAAACAGACAGACTCTGGAGTGTCCTCTAAAGTCTTGTGGCCTGTGATGTGCGGGTACATCTACCCTCCCCCTTCGCTTCCACTACCCGGATGACCTGACCCTATCCCAGGGTCCCAAACAGACTGCTCTCCGTGGCTTACCCAGTTTTGGCCCCTGCCACAAGCACAGAAACCAGGCTACACAGATGGTCGCCCCTGCCACAGGCCCACAGACACTTACACAGTACACAGCAGACAGTTGCCCCTGCCATGGGCACAGAAACTTTATAGACACAGTAACACAAAAACAGACAAAACAGAAAACACACCTGCTTGAGTGAACACCTCCAATCCCTGAGCCATGGGGTTCTAAGAGAGTGTATCTTTCACAGAATTCACAAGGAAAGTTAATTACTTTTTAAACAAAAACCATAGAAGATTTCAAACAGCCTTTCTCACGCCCAGTTTCCATTCCCAGGCCCAGTTTCTAAGTAACTCAAATTTGCACCTTATCTTTTACAACAAAGAGGGTTAGCTTAAGTGGCTTCTGTTTACCCAGGTCATCCCCCTGTTAAACTCTTATCTTGGGCCCCTCTTAGTCTTTGGAATGTGCTTCTCCCAGGATGTGTCCTGGAGCAATTAATTCTTGAGTTTACCAAAATCTGAGATTCTTGAGTCCTGAAATTCCTACATTCGTACACTACCCCCTCACCAAAGCTTAAGAACTATCACAGGAGAGGAGGGACAGAAAAATGTTAAGAACTAGAGAGTGGACATTTGTGGAGAGCCGCACGGTGCCGCGCCTTAAAGATGGCGCTGGTTTCTGCCTTCACCCGGCCTGATGGCGGGTACTCTCAGTGCCTTATTTGGCTTGGGCTGATGACCTGGCTTTGCTTCCGTATATGTGTGCCTATCTGTATTTGCCATGTGGCGTCCTGGGGTTAGCCGCCCATGAAGTATTTAGCCTGTGGGCAGGGACTCCTCGGGGTCAGAAGATTGTTAAAGGTTCCTGAATAAACTGTAGAAGAAGAGCTCGAGTGTTGCGTCTTCCTTGCGGGATGAGGGTGGACACGACAGACATTTGCATTGGAACAATATTTGCTGAACATGACGGTGCCATTGGACGTAGGGACTGGCAGGATCTGTGACTGAATGCATAAGAAACACACAAGGTCAAGTTAGCCAAAATCCCAGTGTGGGTAGGGGAATGCTCATGAAGTCCCACTGATCTCTGAGGACGTGTTGACAACTGATGGCTTCTGGGGAAAGGAGAGTCGATTTCCTTCAGGGATACCCGTGCGCCAATAGATTGCCCTACACCACGTGGCTTCACTGGGTTTTAAAATGGAGCACGTGAACCTGGGAAGGAACTGCAGTATGAGGGGCTAAGGGGGAAACTGGGAGGAAGGGAAAAGATTTAGCCAAAAGGCATTCTATGTATGTCTGAAATTCTCAAGAAAGAAGTTCATAAATCTCCTATGTATCACTTTGTCTCTAATTCTCCATATTCTTATGAAGACACAGATTTTCAGATTATGAACCACCCCAATTCATCTGTAAAGACCCTACTTCCAACAGAAGCCACATTCTAAAGTTCCTGATAAACACAAGGTTGTCAAAGGGACTATGGGCTTCCCAGTTATAGGCTCTGAAAGCATGTTCCTAACCCCACAGCTCTGTGCTTTGGGCTATACACGTAAGTGGCTTTAGGGGTCAACAGAATAGCTAGAACTGCACGTTCGTCAATCTTTACAGTCAGTCTTCCCAAGTGAGAAAGACTAAAGTGCATATGCCAGGAGCAGTGTCAAGTTTAGCAGTTTCCAAATCTTCATCCAATGTATGATTTGTTTAAGTGATATTCTGGTACCGCATTCAAACAGACATAAAAGTTGTTCTGGTTTTAAAAAAAAAAAAAAAAACAGCTCTGACAAGGACAGAGCCTCTTTCTGCATCAGATTATGTCAGACTTATTTATTACTGGAAACTGCTGTGCCAACTATTCTTTTTAGCTCAGGGCTAGCTCTGTGTTGCTAAACACAACACAGAGAAAAATATGCACAGGGATCAGAGAAGAGACTGGGAACAGCAGAGTGGATGTAGAGAGACTGGAAAGCAAGCACTTGTCTCTTTAAGTATTCAGATTAGGAAGAGAGAGGGAAGTCCTCAGAATGCCAGTCTGTGAGCTCCAGTGGTTTGGGGGCAGAAACAAAAGAACAGGGAGGGAGATAGGCACTGAGCGGCTCTGCAGGTAAAGGCACTGCCCTCAAGACCAAAGACCCCCCCCCCCTTGAGTTTGATACCCTGAAGCCACTTGTTAGAAAGAGAGGACTGATTCCTGCAGCAGTCCTCTGATTTCCACATGCATGCCATGGTTGTGTGCACCCAGGCACAAACTCATGTGCACAAAATAAATGTTTCTTAAAAAGAAAGAGGTAATCCATTTTTTCAAGAAACTAAAGCAGTAGCCAGTGTTTGTGTGTCTCTGCTGAAGCTCTCTGGAGTTCTCAGGGTCACAACTGAGGCAACTGTATACACACAAAGCAGGCAAATGTACACTGGATGACTCAAGGATCCTCTGTTTCCCAAAGAAGTAGATAAACAAAGACTTGCGTCTCCAGACTCATTAATCCAATACCTTCTATGAGTGCTAAGCTTATACAAAGGGCCAAATAAAAGCACTCAACATAAACACACCCATAATAGCACGTCTGTAGACCTGCCCGAAGAGAAATAAATAAATTAAATGGTATTTAAGGAAAGAAATCACTCACCCCTTAACACATATGATATGCTTTGGGGGGGGGGGGAGGCAGAGACAGAGACATAAACAGAGAGACAGAGACAGAGATAGAGAGACAGAGGCTAAACCATCTGATGAGCTTTTGTCTCCACCAAGGTTGGGGCTGGGCTTGTCAAGTTGAGCTTTTCTATTCAGATGCCTAAGAAAGCGTTCTATAATTTGTTGACTGAAATAGCTTAGGAGTTTAACCTAGTACCTCTCATGCTTTAGAATGGCCTGAGCTTGATATGTACCATGTGAGTCAGGGACTCTTCTGATACCACTGTTGCTAAGCAGTGTTAAGCAATGCCCTGAAAAGGCCTAAGCCCACACCCCTATGCTGATTTTCATGGAAACCCTTTTACAGGGCTTCTAATCTCTTTTTGGTCATTGACCTTTTGGGGAAAGCCTAGTGGACAATATTCTGCTGCTGTTGTTGTTGCTGTTGTTGTTGTTGTTGTTGTTGTTTGGAAACAGGGTCCAACTATGTTTATTGCCCAAGCTGGCCTGGAACTCTCTATGTAGCAGACTAAACTCAAATTTGTCTTCCCCCTGCCTGAGCCTCTTGAGTACTTGGATTGCAGGCCTGCATGCCACTGTACCCAGCTCCTGTGAGTAATATTCTAAAATATGTTTTTAAATACACAGAATCATCTGAACACAATAATGCTGACGTATAGCTAGCAAAATAATTTTAAAAGCTAATTTGTGACAAAGCAATGTAAGACTTCTTGATTGACACATGAGATAATAAACTAATAATCCGGACCCTCAATGACCATCATATCAAAGTAATAATGAATGCAGGTGACATTTGGGGATATCTGCCAGCAACAATAAGATAATTTGAAAATATCTATGGTGACTAAGACATTTCTAAGTAGAAGCTGAAAAGCTGATCTCATGGACATGGGGTTAGAATGGTGGTCTCCACAGCCCAGTAAGGGTGGCAGAGAGTGACAAGACACCAAGTAGGTGATAAACACAGGATGTGACTGGATAAGAGGAATCTCTGCAGGGCTGGAGAGATGGCTCAGCGGTTAAGAGCACCTACTGCTCTTCTAGAGGTCCTGAGTTCAATTCCCAGTAACCACATAGTGGCTCACAATCATCGGGAACGGGATCTCATGCCCTCTTCTGGTGTGTCTGAAGAGAGCAATGGTGTACTCGTATACATAAAATAAATCTTTAAAAAAAAAAGAGGAATCTCTGCGTGAAGCACAGTTGCATGGCTATAGTTGCAACAACTAATTCAAAAGATATAACTGAGAAGATGTTTAACATTCCTTCAGAGAAATACTAAGGGAGCTGATAAATATGCTAACGGCCTGATCAGATCACTCCTTTGCATCTAACACATGGAATATCCAAACGCTTTACTGCTTCCTGTAAGTTCTAGCAATTATTACCAGTCCATTAGAACTAAAAGTAAAAACACGTATTTTACATGAGTCTATATGTGTGAACATATTTGCACGTGTGAACATGTATGTTCATGCGAGTGTATATGTGGGTGTGTGTGGCCCGATGTTGCTGTCAGAAGTCTCCCCCCACTGTTCTGCACCTTATCCAGTGACCCGAGGTTTCTCAGTTAGGGCCAGAACTCAGATCCACCTAGTCCAGTTAACCGCCTTATTCTAGGATCCTGCCTGCACCCTCAGAGTGCTGGGATATCAAGGAGTTACCCCTCCCCTCTGGCATTTACATATGTGCAGAGATCAAAACTCTGGTCCTCACGCTAACACAGCCAAAGCTTGCCGCTGAGCTGTCTCCTCAGCCCCGTGTGTGGGGTGTGTGTGTGTGTGTGTGTGTGTGTGTGTGTGTGTGTGTGTGTGTATAATTTATCTCGAACCAAATTCTGCGCCCCAAATTCTGACCTCCTCCATGAAGATCTCTTTGATTTCAGAGATCTGGATGGAACGGTTACTTCAGACATGGCCACTCCTGTAGTTCCTCCCACGGCACTGATAGAGGTTCTTTATTACTGAAGTCCTAGTGAAGACTGTAAAAATACTCAAGAGCCCCTCAGGATAGTGAAGAAGAAAGAACGAATGGGGCCTGAGAAAGGCTCAATTGGTGAAGTGTGTGCCACACAAACATGAGAGCCTGAGAAGCCGGAAATCCAGCCCTGTAACTCCCCGTGTGAGTCTGAGACAGACAGACATCACTGTTGTTCGCCCAGCTCCTTTCTCAGCTTGTAAGAAAGCTACTGGTGTTTCATATGTCGCTTTTGTCTTCCACTCCTTTGCTAAAAGTATTATTAAATTTACACATCTTCTGGTGGAATCTTCCAGGTGTATCAGCTAGACGGCCATCCTCTGCAGACAGGGATGCTTTGATTTCTGCCTTCCACTATCATGGAAAAGACTGGAAAGCACGGCATCTGTCTCACACATGACTGAGGAGGAAGTGCTTTCCATTTTTTTACATCATAATGCTGGCTTGGGCTGGTCATATGCAGCTTTTATTTTGTTGAGGTCTACTCCTTCCATTCCCAGCAACTCCAGGGCTTTTATCTTGAAGGGATACTGACTTTTGTCAAAGGACAAAGGGCAGTTCTTTGTCCCCCTTGTACATTTGATTTTTGTTCTTAATTGCATTTATTTGCTATGCTATGCTTATTGATTTGCATATATTGAATTACCCTTTCAATGCTAGCATAAAAACTAATTACCACACTGTGTGAGTTTCTCAATGTGTTGTTGAACTCAGTTTGTGAAGTTTTTTTGCTTTTGCTTTTGTTTTTGTTTTAATCTGTGTTTACCAAGGAAATTGGTTTAAATCGTTTTGTTTTATGAGTATGTCTTTATCCAGACTGGTATCAGGAAATATTGGCTTTATAGGGGTTTATTTTATGGAATAGTTTGAACAACATTGTTAAAACTCTTCTTCAGAGGACTAATAGAATTCAGCAGTGAACCCTTCCCAGTCTTGTGAGCCTATCACTCGCTGTGCACTCCCTGCTCAATGCAGTTGATTGGCTGCTCTCACCCTCCCACTTAAGTTTCAGTAGACCAAAAAGTCTACAAATGCTTCCACATCTTGATTTTCAAATATACTGCAAGCTGAGTGTGGCACATGCCTTTGGTCCTAGCACTTGGCTGGTAGAGGACAGCCTGGTCTACAAACTGAGTTCCAGGACAGCCAAGGCTATTCCACACACACAAAAAAACTGTCTCAAAAAAAAATAAAATAAATTTTACTGGAGTTTAACTTCTCAGAGTATTTTTGGGATTTTATTTGTTTCTATTGTAGGATCCCCTTTCATTCACCTGTAATTTTATTGATATAAGTTTTCCTCTCAGATACCAAATTAAAAGTGGGGATACAAAAGTAAAGGAGGGATTGTTGGGGATACAGAAGGAGAGAGAGTATGGGAATCCCCAGAAAGTGTAACAGAGAGGTAGATCCTGCATGCCTACGTAGCAACAGCACGGTAAGATCCATCACTGTGTATAGTTGATATCCACTAAGAAAAGGGTTTATTGGCCTTACCTGTTTTTTAAAAAATCACGAAAAAAAGCATCAAAATAACAAAATTTCTAGTCTATGTAGAAGCAGAGAAAAAGAATTCTTTCTTACTTGTCCTTCTGGTTTGCTTCTGGACTTGACCAGATTAAACAGTGCCACCCATATCAGGAGAGACTTTGACTTACTCAGGCCACAAGTTCATCCTTACAGACACAGCAGAAACAATATTTACACAAACATTACTGCAGCCCAAGCTCAGGTCAGTTACCACATAGCATCACCTCACCATTTCCCCACAAGATCAGCCCAGCTTCACCTGGTCTTCATTCACAGTGTCTGCTTCATCTGGTTCCAAGCCATGCCAGAATATTGTGAGCCGACTCTTAGCTCAAAGCAGCTATCATCTTTACAGCCATCTCGAGCCATATACCCTGACAAGAGACTTGTTTTCAACAGCCTGCAATAGCTGAGTACACTCTGATAAACATCTTGTTACACTGTTTAGTGCCCCCAACTACAAAGTGTACCTGGCATCCATGACTACAAGGCACGTGACGTAGTGCCTTCAGTTGAGCTTGTCCACGATGGCAATTCACGTGGTGAAGGGTATAAATACCCAGGATTTCCTTTCTATATAGGAGAATAGAGGAGAACATAGGAGAATAAAGAAGAGACGTGAAGAGACTCGACCAGACTCTGTCTTGTATCCATCTTTTGTGTCTTTCGCCCTTCCTCCGTCCCCACTCTCTCTCTTGCTAGACCCTGACCTGTGGACCGGAGCAGCAGAACAGGCCATTACGAAGTAGCAGAACCGGCTGTTACAAAGGAAACGGCCGTTACACCAGAAGACCCTTCAATACGCTGAACTTCTCCTGAAATTGATAAATCATGCAAATGACTTAAAAATCAATGTCTCTGGTTGGACCTAATCTGTGATTTACCTAAGAGAAACGAATTTAGTAAAAAATAAATAGCAGAGTATGATTTACCATTTTAATCATTTTAAAGCATCTAACTCGGTGGACTTAAACACCTCATGATGTTTTCAACCATCTAGTCTGAAATGTCTAGTGGCATAGTTTTTCCCATCACCCCATAATGTATCTCAGACCCGTTAAATAGACACTGCTTATTTGCATCCCCTAGACTCTGGACACCACTGACCTCCTGTCTACCAATTAACTAACTATTCTAGTTATTTCAGACAACTGGTCTGAAATATGAAATATTCACATAACAATATGGAGTTCATTTAAGAGCTGGCTTCCTGTGCTTAACTGTGTAAAGTTTTAACCTCTGTAGCTAGGAAAGGTAAGACAGAGGAAACACAACTGCTTTTATTATATAAATAATTGGGGGTGTCATTAAAATCTCATCAATTTTCTGCTTTACTATCTTACCAAGATTTAGATAACACATCTGCTTCATCTACTCCAGAAATTCTGCTCTGTGTAGTTAACTCTTTCAATGGAGTTGCAAACAGGCTGACCCCAGCTGGGCTTCAGGTCAGGACTGAGACTGTGAGGAGACCATTCTTCCCAGAAAGTGACCTGGCAAGACCATGTTGGTCTTAAGGTCACACAGCCTGAGGGCCCCAATGATGTTTATCCCCAGACACTTAATAATGATAAAAGCAAGTCATCTTTGGGAGCAGTATAAATTATTCATAGATTTTATTTTAAAAGAGACAGACTCATTGAAAAAAAAAAAAAAGATAGCCACATCAATTCCAGAAATCCTTTCCAGAGAAAAATTACTGGCCCATCATGAGTCATATACGCTGCCAGACTCAAGGCCTGAGGAGCACAGCTACTGGGATTTCTTTTTTGAAGTTCCCAGGTTTGTTCAGATACTCCAGTGGATACACGGGATCAGTGTACAGCTTTGTGGAGAGGCAGCTCCTGTGGCTCGTTCAGGGCTTTAGCCTGTGTCCAGGATCTCACTCGCTGTGCAGCCCCCAGTGTTATCTGGTCTGATGCAGTTCACTAAGCAAAGGCCTTGGCGGTTTATCTGTTTTATTTACTTTAGTTTCTCTTTTAATGCTAATCTCTGTCTTTTTAAACTAATAGCCAGACACGAATGCAGTGCAGACCATCTTAACCTCTCTCTAAATGCTGCGACTCTCTCTAAATGCTGCTCTCTCTAAATGCTGCGACTCAAACCGCGCTGTCTTCAAGTCTGGACTCTGCCTCCAACAAGTTCATGTTGTTTTCCTGCTTCTGGTCCACAATATGGACCATGAAGTCTTCCTACCTTTGCGCCATGATGACTGCTTAGATTTAATCATATACAAAGGCGCTGCCGTGACTCACTAACTAAATCCATGGGAGGGTGAAGGAACATCGAAGACTTGATCTTGGCGTGGAAGACTTTGAATTATTCTTACCTCAGAAGTTTCTGGACTCTGTAACTGAACTCAGCAGACTCTGGGTAAATACCACGCAATGGCTTCTTTTTAAATAACTGCAGCTATCTATTTATGAGGACCCTCATCTTATACCATAAATATTTACATTCGAAAGATGTGACTACCAGTGGTGCCACTTCATTTGAACAAGGCTACCTGAATTTGTCTACACATATGAATGATGTCCAATGTAAGCAGTCAGCAAACTGCTATGGATTTTTAAAACAGCTCTAGACTCCAGTTAAGAGATACGGCTAGTTAGCCTAAATATAAGAAGACTGATAGACAGACCTAGCTTTTCTTTTTCTTCCTTTTTGTTATTTGTTTTTGCTTCTCTTTCTTTGTGTGCTCACGTGTATATGAGTGTGCATACAGGGGTATTTATGAGAGAGGAGAGAGAAAGAGGACATGAGAAAGGGGGGGTCCAGGTGGACATGGAGAGACAGAGACAGAGGCATGGTCTATAGTCCAGGTTGGCTTGAAGGTCCTTGTGCCTCAGCCTTCCAAGTGCTGGGACTTAGGGCACAAGGTTAACAGGGTTCCTTAGCAAATACTAAAACTAACTCCAAAAGAAGACCCTAAAAGATCTGGAACTGCAGCAGACCTGTTGAAACAAATGTCTAACCTTCCAAAGCAACTCCTCAAAAAGACGACATTAATTTGAATATATGGGTTTTCCTTTCCTAAGAAAAACGGGCTATTTTTAACCCTGCTTGAGTTTCACACACTATATCATTGGTAGTTGGCTAAAGGGAGCTGGCTCTTTTTCAGCTTAATGTAGAATCCAGTTTTATGTAGTAACTCCATTTTTGGACTGAACAGAAATAGAAAACCTTCAAACGCATCCTTGAAACATACATGGATATGCAATATCAAAACCAAGCCATATTCTATGCACAACTAATACATATAAACATAGGGTTTATATAAATCCTTAAATAATGATAAATTAATCACAGATTAAACATAAATATACATGTGCACATGGACAAAATATTAACATATAAACTCTTCCCAGCAGAATTCCCATGTTTGCTTTCCAAGACTTGTTTTCAGTGCTAATTCTATTAAGCATGTGTATGACTGGGTTAGAAGAGAACCGTACTGGGGCTGGAAGTGCGACCCTTGGAAATGCTGCTGGATGCCCTCTGGCTTTCTTCCAGCTCCCAGGTCCTTGTGATCACTTTGACACACAGAGCAGAGTGTAGAAGACTTGATTACACAGTGGTGTGGAGCACACTCAGGAGTGACTCTGAAACACAGGCCAGAGAAATGGTTCAGAGCTAAGAGCAGTTGGTCTTGCAGAGGACCAGGGTTTGATTCCTAGAACCCACATAGCAGCTTGTAACTGTCTGTACATCAGCTCCAGATCTGACATCTCTTCTGACTTCCCTGGGCACTGAGCACGCATGTGGTGCACATATATGCATTCAGACAAGACACCCACATCACACATATAAAATATTCATCTTAAAATTTTTTATAAATTAAACACAAACCATGTGATTTAACTCCCCAAGGGAGAGGGCAATGCTATGTCATCGTTCTTTACTGGAAAGCCTTCTGCTGATAGAAATCTTATAAACTGGCTGGCAGTTCAGAATGTCATTTGCCCCACAGGACAGAGGTACAAGTCAAACTCTATCCTTCTGACCATAATCAAAGGCTTGCAGTTTTCGTCCTGGCTTTGTTAGCTGTTGGGTGTGAGGGATGAGTCAGTCCTAGTTCTCAGAGTAGCTGACTAGTTATGGAACAGCATGTGTTAGAACCTAGCCCCACCACCCATACACAAAGGAAGGCACACACTGGAAATGTTAGCTACTACTGTACAAGTTACTTCCACAAGTTTCATGTTGATACTTAAAAAGGTATCTAGAGAGATAAATTGTGTTTTGTTTTTTGGTTTTCTATCAAGAAGGAAAAGGCAGAAGAGCAAACCACACACTGGCCATTATGGTACACATTATGGCTGAATCTATTACAAATTCCATGGTCTCCACAGCTCTGGGCTAAATGTTTCCATGCCCCTTTAAAGATGAGGAAAACAAGGTTGGGGTCTGGAACAGCAAACAGCGGCAGCCTGTGCACGTGAGAGAAAGCTGTCCACATGGAGCTGATCACACTAGAGGGGAAAGCAAGGCCATGCCCACGAGTTTAGGAAATGGAGCATCTTCTGGAGAACTCTTTGCTTCCCCAAGAATCAGAGGGTTGGTTGTAACTGTTTCTAAGTGCTTCTAACTTGACTTCCCCAAAAAGCAAAGGCTTCTAACTGCTTGTTAGAATCTCAATAATTCTCTTGTCATTCTTTTCCAAAAATGAAACAGGACAATTACTTCCTGACCTAGGAAAATAAAATGTTCTATGAATTTTTATCTTGTTATTTATACAGCAAGCTTTTAGGACACCAGTTAAGTGTTTTGGTGGGACATTTAAAAAATAAAGCATGCTAAATTAAAAAAAAAACTACTAAAGCATATAGAACAAAGGAAAATATCATGATTAGTGATTAGTGAGTCAACACCACCAGGAGACTTAAACATTTAAGGGGCAAAGGGTTACAGATGTAAAGAATAAGGCGGGCAGCCTTCATGTCAGACAGGGGTGGGGCTGGGACCACAGCAAGAGTCTCATTTGATCTGAGAGACACTTTGTTTCTATGTCTTCCTTCTTTCCTTCTTTCATTCTTTCTCTTTTCTTTCTTTCTTCCTTTCTGTTTTGCTAGTGGCTCTCAGGTATCAGTTCCATCTCCTGATTCTCCTCATTCTGCTTGCTTTGAGGCTTAGTTCTTATCTCACACCCTGTCAACTGGCAGTTTGAAAGGAAACGAACTATTCTGATTAAAAATAATCTTTATTTCCCCATCATCATAAAAGGAGAAAAAATTGTCAAAGTAAATATAAGCACCACAATTTACTAAGATTTCATGATTTGGTCTTGCCTGTGTTGAGCACTGTTGTAGCCTAAGCAAACACTATGCAAATCCTCATATATCAGTCAGAAATTCGGGTTTGTGGACCTTAGAGGAGCCCCCACATTCACTTGCATAGGCGCTGGCTCTGTGTTACAGTTTTCGCTGTAACTACACTTGTTTTTATAGCACAAGGATATACAGAAACTTGCAGCCACTGCTGGTCTCGAGGCGTCCGCATATGAAGCCGAAAACATAATTTTCTCCTACTTCAAAGAGTTCACTACAGGGTGCCAAGAAAGAAGAACTAGGTCCCTCCAGCCACACACTGCCCTCTGGCACTCAGACTCAAGTCCCCAGGGACGACAAAGACAAACTCTGGCTTTTCCAGTTCTAGGTAACATTTCCCACAACCCCTGGTTCATAAATATTGACATTTTGAAAGAAAGAGAAGGAAGGAAAATGCTTGAGAGAAAAAAAAAGTTGAAGTGTTTATGTTTTAAGTTTTTTTTTTAAATAAATATACCCTATCTTGGAACTTTTAAAAATAGTTTTGTCCATCAACAACTAGATGATATAGGAAACTAACTTTCAACGGGATTTTCGAATCTTTTCTTTGTCCGGCAGGAAAATCCTTTCACCCAGCAAAGCTGAGTTTTATTTTCTCTAAGAAATGCTGCAGAGCCCCCTTGGATTTGTTTTTTCCTCCTGAATAACCGATCTCTAAATCACACTGAATTTGGGACTGTTTTCAGAAAAATGTTTTCGGTTTTCCTGTGAAACATTTCCTCCCACCAGTCTTCAAAAGCAGAAAAACCAGGGCCATCCAGCCCCTCAGGAACACCTCGAAGCCCAGCCTAAGTCCGCTGCTATGGAACTACAGCGCAGCCTGGTGGTCGTTTCTGTTTCTTGCCGTGGTTCAGGGGCGTGAATGAGAATAAAGGGTAGAAAACAACTAGCGAAGAATCCATAGTGCCTGCCTGCAAGCATAATCACAGCACATGGAATTTATAAGGTGTTTAACACCAATATTCCTTTTAATAATAATTCTGTGAGGTTTCTGGTTCATCGTAACATCAACAGAATCCTGAGCCTTCCTATCCTTTCTTAATACTCTTCTATTTTCTTTTCTAGACAGGGAACAAGGTACTCACTGTTTAGCACAGGCTGTCCTGGAACTGGAAATGTAGACAAGGACTCACAAAAGATCCCCCTGCCTCTGTTTCCTGGGTGCTGGGATTAAGAACACAGTGTCAATATGCCTGGCAAACATTCCGCTTTTTCTGACTTCAGTGGTTATTTAAGTAATGTTTTTTTCAACTTCCTTTTTTTCTTTCTTTCTTTTTGATTTTTTGAGACAGGGTTTCTCTGGTAGCCCTGAGTGTCCTGAAACTCACTCTGCAGACCAGGCTGGCCTCAAACTTAGAGATCTTCTGCCTGCCTCTGCCTCTGCCTCCTGAGTGCTGGGACTAAAGCCACATGTCACCACTGTCAGGCCTTTTTTTAAAAAAAAAAAAAAAACTTCTTAAGCAAGGATACAAAGAAGTTACACTAAGTAATTATCAGCTACAGAAGGAGTCTTTTCTCTTTGTATACAAGAAAATGGTCAAAAGAAAAAATATGCCCTTATCATAAGATTTTGCTGTAGACTTCAAATTCAAGATAATTTGATTCTTCTCATTCTACAAAGCAAGTATTTTCTTCTTGCCATATAGCCCTGGTGTTCCTTGGAACTCAGGATTCTGCCTCTGACTCCCCACGGCTGGCTTAGCAACACCCAGCACTGGGAATCCTGGGGGATTTGGTTTCAGTTTTTTGCAGTGATGGAGACAAAATTCAAAACCGTGGACATGGGAAGCAAGCAGTTAATCACAGAATAGAACACACAACTCTTGGTTTTGTTTGCTTGTTTGTTTGCTGTTTATTGGCATAGGGTCTCTGTATCTAAGCTTAAAGATTCTGAATCCTAGAATTCAAAATCTTTGTGAGCATCTTGAGAGCAGGTTTATAGGCATTCATCGCCCACTGCAAAAATGAATGGTTTTAAAAGTTAAGTTTTTTCACATTTATTTATTTGCCACTGAAATTTGAAACACATCAGAATGTCCTCTTGCTGCAGTTTAAGTATTTGAACATGAGAAAATCTAATTATCTGCTCCTGTTGCAGGGTATCCACCAGAGAAGACTGCTTGACCATGGGTTTAAGCCAACAGAAAGTCTTTATTAACTTTGTGGCGACTATGCTGGGTGTTCAGGATCCTAGTATACCACTGAGCCTTTCTCAGGTTGAGCTTTTAAACACAGAAGTCACATTCAGTTAACATAAACAGCCAGAAGTGGAACTACAGAAGCCAAAAAGCAAGGTTAGTACATTTAGGGATTTTCCCAGAGTTATGAACGTCAATGGATTAGGTCTTTAGTTTTAGGAGGTAGTGCTGTTTCCATGCTGGGTTCTAAAGCCTGAATGGTATTTCCATCATGGAGTCTATTGTGTTAAGGTCTGGAGGCTTATTAGATTTATATTATTTATATTTATATATGTATATTATATGTGATTTTTATACATTTCATCTATTTGTATATATTAAACAATAATATAAATATATTTGATATGATATAAATATAGCATATATTTATATATAAACATATAACACCTAATATACACATTTTAATATATAAATAAATATAACATAATGCATTAATTTATTTACAATCAAATATACATATTATATAAAAATATATTTAATGTAATATAAATCTGCAATAAAATATAAAATATTAAATGCTTAGCTATAAACACATTTTTATGGAGATGTGTGTGTGTGTGCGTGTGTGTGTGTGTACTTCTGATACTCCTGCCTCATATTTCTAAGTGCTGGTATTGTGGTCAGTGACTGCCATGCCTGATTTTTTAAAGGCTGGGAAATGGAACCAAAGCTTCCTGAATGCTAGGTAAGCACTCCCTACAAAGCTAAACCCTACCACAGGATTCATTTTTGGTAATGAACTCCCTTAAGCCTAATGTGTATGTTCTCTTTCAAACTGAGAAAAATCTGTTCAGAGGTATCTCCTGTCCCCAGTATCCCAGAGGCAAGAAGATGATTAGATCAAGGCAAACTTGTGCCAAATAGTAAGTTCAAGACCAGCCTAGCTGGTTTTCTTTCTTTATAGCCAGCAGGGTCGGGGCTCCTCCCTTCCCTTGGAGTAACCATCTCCAATTCTCTGTGAGATCTTTTCTCTTCTGTCCCGCAGCTGTGGTGGACCTGGTGTAAGAAGGGAGGAGGGTTTCGCACAGGGCTTGAGAGTCAGTACCAGGGTCCTTACTTAGTGTTTCTGAGCTAATGGTGGTGAGGGGCTGCTGAAACTTCCTAGGAATTTTCTTCATCGGGTACTCACAAAATCTCCAGGTCAAGGTTTGCTACCCACTGATTCGCCACAAATCTATCACAAGTCTATTCACGTCTCTGTCATCTTTCTGAATTATTGGGTCCAGCAAAAGAGAATGCTGGGCTCTCAAACTCTGGAGACATAGATATTTTCCCCTCAAGAAAGACAAAATCTGCTTGTTTTTCTTTCACAACTAACAGCATCATTGACACAGGGAGTCTGAGGGGTAAGTTGGCAGTTCATAGTAATTCTAACCTTTTCTGTGTTCACAGAAACAGGGTGGTAGCACTAACTCCACATTGAAACAGTGCTAGAGAGTTGAGGCTTGCTAACACTGTAGCTCCCAGGTAGTTTCACAGAACACAGAAAACATAAACAGCTTTTAAGCAGCTTGCATTCTTGCACGAAGGTGGAAGGAAGCCATTAACACAGCTTAAGGAGGTTATGGATAAAGGAAACTATTTCCTGGGAAGTCCAGCTCTTGTCAGCAGCCAACCCTGGTATGCTTGCTGCTTGAAATTCAAAAGTAACTTCTTGATTTCATTCACATCCCTTTGTTCCCACTTCCTTGTACTTTGCCTTTAAAAGCCCCTTGCGTTTGGGAGCTGGAGTCACCAGTACCTCCAGCTGCATGGGAATCTATACCTCTAGTATCCACAGACACCCTTGTGTACCATATGCATATGCCAACACAGATGCATGCACAATTAAAAACATAAAGCAACACTTGCTCCTCAGCCAAGGAGTAAGACAGACTTTGGGCAACTGTCTCTTTGCAACCAGAGTTGCCTCCCGTCCCTCAGCACGTGAGCTCTGATTTTTATCAACTTGTCCTCTTTGGCGATGAGCCAGACTGGTATCTGGGCACACCATGCTTTGCAGCCACTCCCTTATCTACCCATCTCAACCACATCCTAGAAAAAAGGATCAGCATCCCCACTTAACAGATTAGAAAACTCAATCTCTAAGACTAAAATATTGTTCAAACTCCCTTAGCTACTTCCTGCCCGGAAGCTCTTAAATTCTGGTGTATGGCAGGCCCTCAGTAAGGACTGGTTGTCTCTAAGAGCAAATGTGTCTACAGCAAGAATATTTAAAGTAAATGTGGAGTGGGGAGTTGGTGACACACACCTTTAATACTGGCACCTGGGAGACAGAGGCAAGCAGATCTCTGAGTTCGAGGACAGCCTGATCTAAGGAATGAGTTCTAGGACAACCAGAACTACACGGAGAAACCCTGTCTCAGAATAGATGAGAGCAAGAGCGAGTGAAAGTGAGAGAGCTAGAGTGAGAGAGAGCAAGAGCAAGCGAGAGTGAGAATAAATAACACAAAATGAGGGTAAACCTGGAGTAGATTCTGAGTCTTTTCCTTCTATATCCAGTCATAAGTAAGTTAACTGAAACACCTCTCACTTCTGCAAACAACTGTACCCTTCTTAGCTTTCAAAGTCCAATATTTTCTAGAAAAGAACAAAGACTAAACAGGCCGAGGTCCTCTAGACCTTACTTGGGCTGTTCTATTCAAATACTCTAGCAAGGACTCTTAGCTATTTTTGAGCTGCAGATTTATTTGTAAATCTTTCTTTGAAGACTTTTCCATCTTTTAAGATACATTTAAAAAGACAGCCAGCTGCTTTTAAATAAACATTTCCCAAGCTTTGTTTATTTGGTTGGTTTGGTTTGGTTTTAGACAGGGTATCACTGTGTAGCTTGGCTGGCCTGACACTCTAAATAGCCTATGCTGGCCTTAAACTCTAAATATCCTGGGCTGGCCTTAAACTCACAAAAAGATCCACCTGCTTCTGCCTGTGCCGCTAAAATACTGGATTAAGGGTGAGCCACCATGGCTGGCCTCAAAAGAGCAATGAGTACAAGTTACACTCACATGTAATACAGTAAAGATGTCTGTGGTTTTTATTGATGGATTAAGGTCACTGGGATATGTCACATGTCTTTATACCTTTTTTTGTGAATGGGCTGGCAAAATGGCTCACTGGGTAAAGGCACTTGCAGCCAAGCCTGATGACACAATGAATTCAATCCCTGGTACCCATGTGGGAGAAAGAGAGATCTAACTCCACAAGTTTTTCTCTGCTCTCTGCACAAAAACTGAAGAACAAATGCGCCCACACACACAAGTAAATTTAAAAATTAAAAAATAAATTTTCAGTTTAAACTTAATGAAAACTAAAGATTGGGTTTTATTTGCCACTTTATTTCCACCAAGACCACTTTTAAATGAGTCAAGCATTGTTAAACCTTTTCTGAAACCAACTTATGTCCAAATTTCTTAAATTTTGTCCAAAAATGCTTACGACGATGCAGTACTTCCCTTTATTAACAGGGAAGACATTTGGTCTGATGTGCAAGAGGCAAAGTTCCAAAAAATAAACATTACAACCTATAGTGAAGATAAAACCAGCCTCGTCTGCATCTTGGGCTACCACTCAACAAATAATACCTATGTTAATCCCACCAGGCCAGAATAAGACCACTACCATAACCGTTGAGCCAAATTTTAAATAAGCTTGATTTTTCTTATTGGGGTGCACCCAAGAGCTGGCCAGCAACTGCCTCCTAAGTCAGAGATAGAGCAGTCCTGAGCCCCGTTTCTTAGGGCCCTTTTAAGAAATAAAATCACTGCAAAGCAGGTTTACAGAAGAAAGACAATGGAGCCTTAAGGGAAAACAGAAAAAAAATCTCACAAACACAACAGCCACCATGTGATTAGAGAAGGCTGGTGTTAGGAAGGGTTTGGGTGTTCTCAAAAGCACGTCAATGTCATTGGTCAGGGCAGATCAGACTCCAGGAAACAGAGACTTAAAAACAGAAACTTGGTTCTTACAGTAAATGGAACCTTATTTTTAATAATACAGCATAATGTCTCCTGCCTTCAAAATGGAGTCAGGCAGGTAGGTTCATCACCTACAACGACAGTTCAATATGTACTCAGCAAATACCTGGGGACCGGCAAGACTCCAGACCCGATTCTGGAATTTTTCTGAATAGTTCTCTAAATTGAAGTGTTTAGCCTACATTACAAACACATTAGGTTTAGCCTAAAAGCTTCTCCATGTACATCTGGTTGCAACCTCACTTGTAAGCCAGATTGTGACCTCCTATTGTGACACATAGCTGAGTTTCAGCCAATCGCAGGCAGCTGTGCAAATAGGAGACAAGAAGTGTAGCCAACTGGACTTTTGAATTGCACCATAAAGGAGGAAAGCTTTATGTGACCCATGGCTGATGGGGACACCGCACATCACACAGCAGAGAAAGTACGGCAACAGTAGTGGCTCAAAGCTCAAAGTAGTGGCTCAAGGCTGTGAAGGGCTGCTCACTTCTGGGAAGATTAAAACACAGAGACAGAACAGGAGCCAGGCTATGGCAATCTACTTCCTCCAGCTAGTCTCTACCTCCTCCAGGTTCTAAACCTCCAAAAACACTGCCACCGGCCAGGAATCAAGTGTTCAAAAGCATGATCCTGTTCAAAAGCACTTTACATTCAAACCATACATGCTGGTCTGCTTCTGTTTGGTTTATGTTGGTGGCGGTGGTGTCTCACATATTCTAGGCTGGCCTAAACTTGCTCAGTAGCCAAAGATAAATTTGAACTTGTATGTATATGTGTGCATACGCATGAGAGAGAGAGAGAGATAGAGTGTGTGTGTTATATTGAATGTTGAATATTGATTTGCTACATACAGCCTTTATTATGTTGAGATATAGTCTATTACTAATTTGTTTAGAACTTTTATCAGGAAGGGATATTGAAAAAAAAAATTTTTAAAGACAGGGTCTCACTGTGTAGCTCTGACTGTCCTGGAACTTACTAAGTACACCAGGCCAGCCTCGGACTCACAGAGATCTGTCGGTGTCAGTACTGGGACTAAAGGTATGCCCAAAGATATTGGACTTCTTCTTCTTCTTTACCTGTGTATATTGAGATTGCCATGTGGTTTGGGTCCTCAAGTTTTATATGCCCTGTTCTGTTACCCTTAAGTGCTGAGATGAAACCAACCTGATCATGATATATGATCTTTTTAATGTGTTCCTGCTTTCAGTACTGTATTGAAAATGTGTCTCTTCATGAGGAAAACTGCCTCATTTCCCTTATTTAGTTGTGTATCCAGTGTTTGTATTAGGGTAGTACTGGCTTCATCAGAGCTTTGGTAGTGTGTGTTCCTTTTCTATTTCGTGGAAAACCTTGGGAAGTTCTGATGTCAGCTCTTCCTTAAAGCTGATTCTTTACCTTCCACATCACTGGCCTGGCTGCCAAGAAACAAAAAACACAACCAAACAAAAGATGACTTTGATGAGGAAGTTGGTTAGCAGTTACCTCAGAGACTGAAATATCTCCCTCCATGCTTCCCTGGCTTTGAGGATGCTGATGAGAGACATGATGCTGTTCTGTAATGTCCACCTTTGTAGACGAGTTAGCATGTCCCGCGACAGGCAGCTGTTACTGTTGGGGTTTCTTTTTCTTTCTTTCTTTCTTTCTTTCTTTCTTTCTTTCTTTCTTTCTTTTTTTTTTTTTTTTTGGTTTTTTGAGACAGGGTTTCTCTGTATAGCCCTGACTGTCCTGGAACTCACTCTGCAGACCAGGCTGGCCTCAAACTCAGAAGTCCACCTGCCACTACCTCCCAAGTGCTGGGATTAAAGGCGCACACCACCACTGCCTGGCTTTTTTTTTTTTTTTTAACTATTGGGTTTTTGTTTTTGCAGTTCTGACATTGTGACTATGGTGTGTCATGAATAGGTCATGTCTATTTGAGGTTCTAAGTTCCTCTTGTAGTTGAGTGTCCATTTCATTTGCTAAATTTGGGACAATTTTCACTACAGTTTCATTGAATAAATTGTCTCTGCTGTGTGTGGGGGCTGGGGGAGACTGGAGAGATGGCTCAGTGGTCAAGAACACTGATTGCTCTTCCAGAGGACCTGAGTTCAATTTCCAGCATCCATAAGGCAGCTCACAAGTCCCTGCAACCCCAGGGAATCCAGCGCCCTCACACTGGCATACATGCACATAAAACAGCAACGCACAGTAAATAAGTAATCGTTTTAGAAAAGAGATGTCTTTCCCTTACACTTTACCTCAGGTCCTTCTATCCTGTAGCTTCTTATGTTTTGTGTATCCCAGAGTTCCTAGAAACTTTGATTTTTAACTTTTATTAATTTTTTCTTTATGCATTTCTGAATGTGTTGTCTCCACCTTCTCCTTAACTACCTCTAAAAGTGGTTCTTCTGCCTGTTGATTGATAATGGTTGATTCTTTGAGTGACTGGCCCTTTCAGTTTTGACATTTCTGTTTGGCTCTTTTCCAGACTTTCAATAACCTTCCATTGTTATGGAATGGATTTTTCCACTGTGCCTTTAAATCTCTCCTCCACCTCACTGCCCACTTCACTTGCTTTGCTGTCTTGTCTCCATCACTACTTTCATTCACTTGGGGTTTTTTGTTTGTGTGTGTGTGCTGCTTTGTTTTGATTCCTCTATGGTCACTGGTCCTTTTTACAGTTGGGACCCCTGGAGCCTTCTCTGGCTCTTCAGCTCCCATTCCCTCTGACCTCTGATGCTGAGGAGCTTGTAGAGGGGTCTCAGTGGTTTGTCTGTCTGGCCACATCAGGAAACAGGGACAAATGAGTGCAGGTCCTCTGAGCATTTTCTCCAGTTTGTTTTCATTCTGGATTCAAACATGTGGAAAGACGCAGTTGGCATGTAGATGAGCGTACTCCAGTGGGTACAGGCACAGGGGACTGGGCCATCTTACACTGCAGGGGGTACTGGCAGTGAACAGGGGACAGGGCCATCTTATGGAAGTCAGAAAGTGACATGTAAAAAAAAATACAGGTTTTTATCAAACAAGTAAAGAAAGGCCATTTTTTCTTA